>NW_015090830.1:17933945-18020829 GCF_001431845.1 Calidris pugnax | reverse complement strand
GCTTGGATAAGAGAGAAATTCTTATTTGCCATTCAGACTTCTGTCTCTCTGGAGGGATGTCGAGACGTGACTGCTGTGCAGAGGATTTTCCTTGGTAGACAATCTCTTCAGTTAGAAAGTGGTGGAGGCAGACAGCTTTTTTTTTTTTTTTTGTAAGAAGAGAGAATAGAACAGGGAGATAGAACATAACCAGGAAAAAATGTATTTTAATTTTTCTTTAAAAATACGGACAGATCTCAATTAGCGAGAGCCTTTATATGCAGTTACTGTTTTTCTGGGATTTACAATTTCCATTACAGAAACCTGGCAGTGTTGCAAAGGGTGGAGAGATCACAGAAATATACTCAAGAATCTCAGTCCTTGTACAGCTCATCATCAGACTCATAACTGTCTTTATTATGCATGTCACTGCAAAGGTAGAAAAAAATGGGGGGAAGTTTTGACTCTTCCTAAGGATTAGTCCAGGCAAGTTGCTCAGGAAGGTGCAGGTTTCTTGAAGCCTAAAGGTTACAGCCTCCCTCTCTGAATGATAAATACTGGATTTTTTGGTGATGCAGTTTCACATCCTTGCAAAATGTGCTAACGTGATTTAATATGGATATGACTGTCATTGTGTCACTTTAAAAAGAAAAAGGTGCAGAGAAGAATTTATTTTAGCTCTGAGCGGTAGAAGACCCATGAAATGTAGCTGAATTCTTCTAAATTGATCCAGCAGAGGGCAATAATATGTCAATACAGTATCTAGTTCTTAAGAACTAGATATGGAAAAAAAAAAAAAGGAAAATAATAGGTTTTTGGAAAATCTTTTTCCATGTTTTACTGGAAGTATAATGAAACATAAGGTGCTATGAAACCTTCAGGATTCTATGCGAATCTTTGTAAAACTACACAAACCACCTTATTCCCAATTAAATTACTAATTTTGTTCTATGAATATTAATTCCTTACCAGTATTTAGTATGCTAAAGATTTGCTTCAATGTCAGCGGAATCAAAATAGTTATATATGTTTGTTTGTTCACAGAGCAGTTGAAGATAAACTATTAGTAGCATAACTAAGTAGGACATATGACAGTCATGTATTTTTGGAGAAGTTATTAATGATACAATTTATGGTTGCTACTTTGTACAGTTAAGAGGTATCTTTAATTCCCGCGCAGTAGTGGGAGTACAGTACAGACAGATCTCTTCACAGGTATTGGTCTCATTGTGTCTCTATTTTTTCTCAGGAAAGAATGAAATTAAATGAGAGCTATATAATAAAATAATGATGATGTTTTTGATTATTCAATGTTACAGGCTGTTCTGTGTGGCTTCCCCGACTGGACTGACTGGACACTAGGAGTGGGGGATGAAGGGAATATCTGATTTTATGACTTAAAACGTTGCAGACAGACTTGATAATGCATGAACATGAATTAATGTACTGCTCCATAAGGGTGAACTTGTCTCTTTTGCATTGAAAGGTCAACCCCTTTGGGCAAAACTTCACAAAACCCTGCTGGTGTCCCCTGTTGATCTACTTGTAGTTACTTTCTTTTTTTCTCACCTCATTGAGTCTCAGTGAAGCTTTGTGAATCCACTGCCTTCTTTGACTGATGCTGTTGTTTACAAGGCTAGTGGAAAGCCCTTCCTAGGTGTCAGCTGGCAACGCATGCAGATGCTCTGATGCTTCCATTTAGCATTTCAGATAACATGATGGTTACTTTTGTTTTTCAGTGGTAGCACCAGACACTGACTTGATCTGAAACTGGGAATTGTGTATACACCCTCCAAATGTTCAAATATGGTCAAAATAATGTAAATTGTTGAGTCTGGGAGGAACCAGCGTTTCTCTTGTGACAAGGGGATGTCATTTTGAGACTGGTCAGTTTGGAATTATGCACTGGCACACATGTCTTCTGCTCACCCAGCACTCCTAAAAACAGCAGCATAAATCATTCAACATTGTGTCTTTCTGGTCATTGAAATAAGGCACATTTCAGCCTTCTTCCACTTCCCCTGAAATATGCTATCAAAGCTCACATTGGGTATTTTCACTGGGACATGGGTTTTGTTCAAGAAGCCACCTCTATAGAGTAGATTTTCATTGTACTAAAATAAGCCAGAAAATAGTTCATTTCACATCTCATGGTTAATTTCAAATTCTGTGTAGCAGACTCCTAAGTTTCATGCTGTGACTCCCACAAATTACAGTGAAAACCTTCCTATAAAGAAATTAATGTTCTTTTATTTCTGTATGTAAATAGTCTAATCAGGTTTGTCATTTTCTTATGTTGATTTTTTTCCCCCATGACAGCGACTTGGGAACAGTGTAGAGAAACCCATTGCTGATGCTGCAAAGCTCTACTGGGTCTTTCTAAGAGCAGAGGAGTCAGGGATTCCTGGTGTCTTAATCACTGTGATGCTTTATACAATTCTGTTCTTCATTTCATCGACAGTATTGTACCTGTACTTTTTAAGGTATGTCTGTTTATCTCGTTATTCCCTTAGGAGCTTAGGCCCCTTCTCCTGTGAAAGAAAATAAGGTGACATCGGAAAAGATAAATCAATGTCACATGTCCAGGGCCCAGAATTGCAGACAATCAAGGAGGGGTTAGCTCCTGCTTAACTTTTAATGCACTAATATTTGGTGGCCACAGAAGGCAACAAGGGAGCCACTTATTTCCTCAACAGGAACACAATTGTTATCATGATTTTTCATAGAGCCAGAAGCCTCTGTCCCTTTGGCTTTGGACAATGGTGTCTGTGTCAAAGGGTTAAGCTCTGAAGTGTGTGTACCTTTATTTAGGTACTTTGGAAGTACCTTTAGTCTTCCAAGCAGGGTTTTTGTGAGAAATAGGAAAAAATCAGAAAGCTGCATATGCTGTGAAGTGCAGAATCTCTCCCTGAATCTGTAGTGGCCCCCAGAGTCTTACAGGCTTGATGACACAGGATTGTGTCTTGATGTGACCTGGGCTTTAACCCACTGTGACTTAACCCAAATTATTTTTCCATGACTTTAGCCCACTATCAATATTCAGTTCAACATGAAATGTGACCAATTATCTTTCTTGCCACCTTTCTAGCAGGCACCATCGGCCATAGAGTAAATAAGGACAGGTGTGGGACACTGAAAATGAACGAGATATGTTGTCTAATATATTGAATGAAAAAGTGTATTTTCTTTTTTCTGAGTGCCTCATCTATAAAGCAGTGTGAATTTTGTACTGGCCCTGAACTCAGCCGATGATGAACATTGAGTGGTGGCAAGCAGCACTAAAAAGCTGTATGCAGAGACAAGATGCAGGCAGGTGTAAGAGCAGAAAAGCTCAGCATACGCCCTTCATCTGAAAGAATCATTCCTTGGTCTCCTTTCCACAAACTCCATTGCAGCAGGCAGAAAAAGATAAATGGCAATCTAAATTTCTGCAAAGTATTTCAAAGCTCCTGCATTCCTGGAAGCTGTACACAACTCCAATGTACTGGTAGTCTAGTTAATTAGTTTTTGAGATGTTAATGCCTTCTTAATCATTGACTTAATAGTTTTGAATAGCTTCATAAGTTTTAGCTGCTGTCGTTTATTACTCAGGAAAATTAATTTAAATTAAAACATTTGTAAGGCAGGTTTTTATGAGAATATTACCAACATCTTCATTGTCTGGGGAACAGGTGCAAGATCATCAAAGGTTCCTTTCCTTCTGGATCAATTTTCCCATAATGTTTTCCAATAAAGGGGTGGAGGGAGAATGTTACTAGGGGAAAAAAGTTGTCTTAGTAAGACACATTTTAAAAATGATTCATAGCAAAATACAAAAGCAAAGGGAAGATAACAAAATCTGTTACAATGCATAAGGTCTTTGAAGTTCTTTTCTTGATAACAAAAAGAAACATTTGAATACTGGAGTCTGTACAGAGTAAAGTTATACTCTGAGCTTCTGAAATTGGATCAACTTTCTCTTCCTTGTACGTCCACAGCGCAACACAGTGGGAACCTTGGACCTGGCTAGGACTCTTGAGCAACACACTGTCAGTCCACTAATGATAGCATTAAAACCTTTTAAAATTATTTTAAAGAAAACATCTTTGCAATTGATAACATTGTCTCCTGAATATTGATATAACAAGCAAAAATAGAATTATAACCAAAGCAGTAGTATCCTTTTGTGTGAATATTTCTAAGGTGTTATATCTCAAAGATATTCAAATGTAATGTTGCTCGACTCAGAAAACATGTATTTTTTTACACAGGCATCCACCACATTTTTCTCTTGTAAGGTAAGCTAATATAAATATTGAGGGATGTCTTCTGTCTCCTGAAACACCAGTCCACAGGGAAGACTTTGGCTGTTGGATGGTGGAGTTGGGGCCATTGGTCAGAATTATTCAGCAATTTGCGATTTAAGAAAAGTGTTCAGCAGAGTATA
This sequence comes from Calidris pugnax, assembly GCF_001431845.1. Lineage (NCBI taxonomy): Eukaryota > Metazoa > Chordata > Aves > Charadriiformes > Scolopacidae > Calidris > Calidris pugnax. The sequence goes on along the minus strand of NW_015090830.1, from coordinate 18,016,424 downwards.
AAAAAAAGGGATAAAACAGTGAGCCTACCAGATGGCTAAAGCAAGTAGGGGAAATATCTGTTTCTGCCACAGCTAGAAAGCTTCATGGTAGCACTGATGAACAACCAGGAATCCAAGGAAATCACGGGCTGGGGGTAAACAGCAGTAGGCATCTGTTAGTGTCTTTATATACCAACATACCTCAATAAATCCGGCTCCTCTTGGGTGTCTTGGGAGTCTGTAGTACATCTGGCATGGAGAGACATTCTAAGTACTTTTTGGAAAAATTAAGTGGCACTGGTTGCAATTCCTTCATTTTAATTCCAGTAGAAACAGTCAGAAACTTGTTGGTGAAGTGTTTTCTGCGCTGTGAGAAAATGCAGACCTATCTCAACTGAAAACGTCTGCTGGAAAGAGTCTAAGTTTCCTGGTATTGAAACATTTTTTGAGAAAAAGCTTCAAAAATCTACATTTTTCAATGTTAACAGCAAAGTTATTTTTTACAGTTGTTTTCCAAAAAAGGATGAGAAAAGCTCAAGCAAAAATGTAATAAAAGCCACCTTACCCCTCAGTTTTTCATTTGTGCAATTTTTTGAGAAGTCCATTTTTTTTATTTGACTGAATAGCAAACCGTTTCAATGTTTTCTGCTCTTTATAAGTGAATGAACTTATAAGGTATTATAGTGGGTCTCATATCCCTAGAAAATGGATCTGAGTTTTGTTTTGCTCTTTATTATATTAGCAATAGAAATTATTATTGTCATATTTATAATAAGCCATGCTAAGGCACAAGGAAAAGTGTTTTATTAGTTTTCGTGCCAAAGAAAAGAAATTAAAGCAGGTAACAGGAGCAGACTGAATACTTTTGGGCAAAAGGAACAAAGCTGGAAGACAGGCTTCATGATTCTTAATTAATTCAAAGTTAATTATATTGTTTATAACCATGTGCTTAAAATCTTCATACAGAAAATGTTTATGGCAGCAAATAGACAGTAATTTAACTGCATTAAATTTTACTTCATTTGAAATAAGAATGTTACATTAAGTGAGCTTAAATAAATAGCAAGGTCTTTTTCTTGTTTAGCAAGACAAGTAGCAAGTCATTTAAATTGCTGACCTGGAATTTCAAAGACAAACATGATAGAATATTATTGTTTCAAGATGAGTGGAAGGCCAGAAACTCCACCAGCTTGTTTGCTAGTTTTTCAACTGAGCACCAGATAATTCTAAATTACCAGTCAATCTTTGCAAAAATGTATCTATTTTGTTGCAAGAACATCTAATATAGATCCAGGGATTAAGAGACAAACTTTTCTTTGAAGACACTGTGGAATTTGGGAAATTACTCCATGAAAGGTATTAGTTATTTTTCTAAAATCTTCTCTTCTATAGAGCTTTTAAAGATATTTTAGTATCCTTCAGAGCATTTTATATACTTTCGTGGTCATCAGTTTGTTTATATTCCCAGGACTACCTGCACCTTGATTAGGTTATCTCCTCTTTTGATAAGAGAATCCCAATATGACATCTTGGAAACTACAGCAAATTTAGAGCTGCAGCTTCAAAAAGGAATATTTCAAAAAAGAAGGTTGGGGAAAAAAGGTACAGAGAGTGCCTTTGCAGCAAAGCAGGAGATATAAATTCCTAATCTGATGTTGAGCCAGGCTGCCAGTATCAGAACAGCTACTCCATCACAGAAACTCTTGGATATAGAGCTTGACCCTAAGATACATATTCCCCTTTGAAGAGAGACCTAAAGCTCCTCCCGAGATCAAGTTGAAAAACTGTCTGTTGGTGCATCTCACACTAAATCTCAGTTGTGAACAGAATTGTACTAAGCAGCTTATTGAGTGTGCTTCTCTACAGTTACTGTGTGCACTGTAAGGTGAGATGTGGAGCTAGTGTAAATGTGAACGTAATTCTGATTTAATTGAACAGCTCACTGCTATCCACACATCAGCTGGTACATACATACCAATACAAGACACAGGAATAAGGATCAGCCACAAGAGCTGCATCTAGTGCTGCTGTACATGAGAAGAGAATTCAGAGCATCAAAGGAGTTGCATGTGTGCTCTCGTTCCTACCTGCCAAGAAATGAAGGACCTGTTCAGCCCCACAGACATTGTTTTCTGTTGGTTGCAGTGCCACAGGCTTTTTGTTGGTTGCAGTGCCACAGAGCAATCCCTATGCTTCTCATGACTACCCAGCCAGTCTCTGGGGAATATAGAAAAGCAGAGATTGGCACCAAGCAAGAGCCAAATTGTAATAAAGTGTTAGCTTGGAAGAGGGTACAAAACGAAAGACCTCAGTTCAATATCTAATCCAGATTTTCTGATCTTTATTTCTGAACCCCTGGTTTTGGAATAAAAATAGAATGAGAAAGAGATTAACTTGAAGAGGTTTCATTTGAATTAAACAGCAATGTTTTGAAGTTTTAAAGTTCATCTAAGGGTAAAAATGTGACACTAGGCTTTCCAAAAGCCTCGCAATATTTCTTGGTTTCACCTACATTAAGAAATACCACACAGCAAGCCTTTCTTGTGGTAGAGAATTTTACTGGGTCGTGATTATTCAATTCCCTACCACAGCACAGAAATGTCATGGAAAAAACAAAGCCAAAAAACAAAATAAGCTTTTCTAACATCAAGATAAGTTTAGATTGTATAGAATTCAGGCTTGGGGTTGAAAAAAATGGTGAGTAGTTCCTTCCTATATGATGTGGTTTGCCCGTTTTTGAACCCTGGCACAGCAGGACTTCCATTAATGCCTAACTGAGATGCTCCATGTAAGCAGCCCAGTAGTTACCCAGCACAATGCTAAGGACATGGGACATTTCTGTTGGAAAAGAAGATCAGGATCATTTTAAGACAATATCTTGAAATAATTAAAAGAAATTGCTGCTTAAGTTTTGTGATTCAATTCACATGCTGTAAAGTCTCCAGAGGGTTTGCGAGTGTTGTATGTTGGAGAACTTATGGGAAAGATTATGGGAAAAATTACCCAGCACAATGCTAAGGACATGGGACATTTCTGTTGGAAAAGAAGATCAGGATCATTTTAAGACAATATCTTGAAATAATTAAAAGAAATTGCTGCTTAAGTTTTGTGATTCAATTCACATGCTGTAAAGTCTCCAGAGGGTTTGCGAGTGTTGTATGTTGGAGAACTTATGGGAAAGAAACTTTTTACTCATGGGTTGAGAATATAGTCGTGAAGGGAAACTCAAGCTTTAAAAGTCTACAAAAGGGTAAGATATCTTTTTATTTTTTACATGAGAAGTACTTTCAAAGGAGGACTAAATGTGTCATTTCTATCCTCAGGCTACATAGTGAAGGTTGGCTGTTGGATGTATTTCAACGCATTCATGGGGAGGAAGGCACATTCTTCGTTCCACTGGACTTGGAGATTTCCAATCAGGAGCTGAGCTATATTATGAAGAGGGCTGAGCAGTGGAGAGGAGTCAATGGTGAAAGACGGATGGTAAGTGGTGAAGAGAGCTTGTGACTCTGGGTATTATGTAAAAGAACTTAGGTATACAAGAAAATTAGGGTGATTATTTGAATGGAGAAGCAAAGAAGCATGTTCAGGAGAATTTTGTGAGAAAGTTCTATGTGCATTGTCTGAACATCTTAAGGGGCTACAGTCTGCTTAGTATCCAAAGGCTTAGTGGCATCACTGATGTCAAAAATTATCTATGCCATCTGGTGATTCTTGACCAGGTCATAGAGAGACTTGCTGTTTGTTTGAATGTCTGTACCATCCCAGATAATTTCTTAGCCATCTCAGCAAATTGGGGAGCTCTGTGGACAGGTTGAATTTGCTCCCTGCAAGGACATGGATGGGGCTGCCCTGTGAGGAAGGGGTGTGAGTTTGGTGAGTCAGTTATGATAGCCATGCTCTCCTTCCTGCTTTTTCCTTCCAGGATTGCCCAGAGGAGTGGGCTGAATTGGAAATGTGCAGGGGGAGGTCTAAAGTTGGGCTGCTATACTTTGGCTATCAAAATAATTTCTCTTTGTTTTCCATTAAGCCACTAGCCTCTAGTTCCATATATAGACTTTAAGCTGTGAAGTGCAGGAGATGTATCTGTGTTTGCAAACCGTCCAGTGTTGGGGATGCCAACCACAAATGAGGTTTCTGGTCATAATTGCTTTCAGAGACTTGAAAATAACAGAAGTAACATGGTCAGTAGTCAGAGGATCATTGTCTTCCTTCTGTGAGGGACATTTTCTTCCTTGCTTTCTGGCATTGCGTTAGCATTGTAAGTTCCCATAGGACTACTGTAAAATGGCTCTTGGACAATCGTTAAACTGCTCATCAATTGGATTTTTATATCTATGAGTACCTCTGTGCACAGTAACAGTAACTGTCCTGCTTCGGTGTAAAAATGGACAGATTCCAGACAGGAAAGAAATTAGTCCTCTTAAGTATGTATGAGTTATTTGTTTTCTTTTCTAACCCACTGGAACAAGTGGTTTCAGATTAGTGTATGCAGGTTTTTCAAGTCTCTATAGGTACCTCTGAAAGATCAGCAGTTGTCACTGCTATAAACATCTGGCACAGCTGCAATTATTTTCCGCTTTTTTTTCGTGATGACAGTTTGGACCCTGAAAGGAAAAAGCAAAAGGTGAATGCGCTGATTGAATGAAAAAGCAGATACTCAGTAAGCTTAATTTTTGTGGGAAAGTGCAGGGCACCACATTGCATTTCAACAGAGGGGAGGGAAGAGATATGATAAACGAGTGAATGTGCTACCACAGCCACCCGCCTCAGATATTCCCACTTTTTATACAGATAGCACTTCTTTGCTTTACCCCAGTAAGCTAAATCACTCTTTTTTTGCACTTAAAAAGTTTCTACAGTAAGTCAACACATAGCCACTGATGACTAGCTTCTATTACTTTTGTTACTTGTTAAGTAAGGTCAAACAAAGCACATACATACTGGACCTCATTTTACATGCCAGGGCTACTAGTGCCATATGGAAAAAGTGGTGGATAAGGCAACTGCAAACTTTTCTGTTTCAGGTGCTGAATCTATTTCTAATGATATCACCAGGATATAATTTCTCACAGCAGTACAGAAAGGGGTGGATGTGGGGCTGGGGCAGGGGGTGGGAGAAGGAGGAAAAAAATGGGGGGAGGGGGGAGGAAAGGGAGAGGGTGGAGGTAAAGGCAAATGGAAAAGAATGGAAAGAAAAATTACTCTCTCTATATAAATAGCCTGCCCCTGAATGGAAGAAATCTGGATTGTCATAGAATCACAGAATAGTTTCGGTTGCAAGGGACCTTTAAAGGTCATCTAGTCCAACTCCCCTGCAATGACCAGGGACAACTTCAACTAGATCAGGTTGTTCAGACCCCCATCCAGCATGACCTTGAATGTTTCTGGGAATGGGGCATCTACCACCTCCCTGGGAAACCTATTCTAGTGTATCACCACCCTTTTTGTAAAAGATGTCTTCCTTATATCTAGTCTAAATTTCAATTTAAAACCATTACTCCTTGTCCTATCACAACAGGGCCTGCTAAAAAGTATATTCCCATCTGTACTGGTACAGAGTTTACGATATAAGGAGATAGGAATAATGTAGAAAGCGTGCAGAAATTTGCATCCTTGGCATCAGTCAGATCTCTGTCATTTACTTCACTGGGTGTCACTTGCTCACAATGAGGAAAATCTGAGTGGAGACTGCTGTCCAAAATCCCCAAGCTATCTGTGTGAAACACAAATACTGTGAAAACAGAACCAGTGTTCTTCAGAGACCTGAAATCTTCCCCTTCTGCTCCAATTTCTTATTTATATTATTTTTATGGACAAGAGAACCATCAAACTAAGTTTCATTAGCTCTTTGGCAAATCTAGTGTTGTATCAAAAACTTGGTCCGTTCCAGAAATATATTCTCCACATGGAGAGAACACGGTCCTGGTCTTCCTTGCAAGACCAGGAACCATGTTTTCAGTTCTTTTATGCTCCTAGGCATTGCAGAAAGACCCTTTTTTTCTGCCATGAATTTGCATAAGGTATTTATCTTGTCCCTTTCTTTTTGTATGTCTAATTGTACAAAGTCATCAGTATGGAAGACACATCACTAGGCCTTATTGCGTGCATTATTAATGTGTTAATTTTTAAATAAGATACCAAATTAACTGTGAGCAATTTTTATAAAGGGAAGCATGAGACTGCCATATCTTACATCACTCCATATAAAAAATATATTTTAAATGGAGGTCATTCAAGTAAATAGTCAGTCAAACCTCCTGGAAAAAATAGGTCTACGTTTTTGCAATATTTTCTTGCTATTAACCATGTGCTTCTCATTTTTATTCCCTGGATTAAAAATTGCCCCATAAATGGGTATTTTATAATATGCTTAATTTCCTTTTATTAAATTGATAAATGCAGCAGCAGAGGACACATTTACAGTATGATGAGAATTTAAGGTTATTGCATTTTATAATTTTTATATTGTTCAGAGAAGCGATTTGTCATCTGTGGAATGACATCCATGCCATCGTTTCAAAGTATTTTTAGTCATTCTTTTGATAGGAAAAAGGTCACTTTCTGTAGACCAGGAAGACATCACTCTATTAAACTAATTTGCCTACATGCAAATTTTGTCATTTTTACCTCATTAACTATTTATCATAGAGTAAAAAAATATATATATTCATGAAGGGGCAGCTAGCAGCCTGATGGAGCTGGAACTAATATTTTGCAACTCTAATGATTTTTTGCATCCTTAATTAGATAGCATAAGGTTGATATGATTAGGCCAGGATGTAGTGTTTTTCATTAAAATACATTTTAGAAGCTGTATTCATAATCTGCCCTTGCAATTAAATAATGAGCCTATGAGTTTAATATTATCGACCCAATTATTATCCCATGGAAAAGTATACCTTTAATAAATTTGTGCCGTAGGACCTTCATTAGCAACAAAACGAATTATATTTCCAGGTACACAGATTACACGGCCACAATCACATTTACGTAGAGGTTTGGAAGGCACTGTAGGGAGGGAGCCACCAAACCCCCCTACCATACAGATTATTTGGGAAGGGGTCATTTACAATGCCTTTAACAAGGAAAGCTGCAAAGAAGTAAAAATGCCACCTACAGAATCATTTGTAGAAACAAACATTTGCAGAAACAGTGTTCTGGGCACCCTCTGCTAGGAAGAAGCCTGGACCCTTATTCCTCAGCCTGTTACAAATATGTAGGAAAAGCTAAATATTTACTGATCTTTTATTGGAGATGGGCATATGTTAAATGTATGTCAAATTCCAGAATTGGGAATATCAGGACCAATGGCAGACAGGAATACATAACTTGCCCTTGATAACAGCAGATCAGTGATGAGGTCAGGACTCGGGGTTTGTTTTTTTGGTAGATGTGCTAAAAGCGACAATGAGGTTTTCTTTTGCCCAAACAGATAAGTGTTTTGGGGAAAAAAAAAAAAAAAAAAAAAGGAAAGTATTTCTATTAAAACAGGTTCTAACCAGGGATTTTTTTTCTGAATGGGATGTGTTGTGGCTGGATCAGTTGTCAAGTGTGCAGTGCCCATTGCATCGCTTTGCTTGTGTTTAAAGCCTATCAGGTGAATTGCTGTCAGCAGGGGTAAAGCGGAAAAATTCTGGCCCTCAGTGATTTTTACTGGATTTAGTCCTCAAGGTACCACCACTGCTTGCAGTGGGACTTTTTGCATAATACTACTAATGATGGGAAAAATTGTACAAACAGTAACCATTGTATACACCAATACTATACCAAGCATGGGCCCAAAAGGTTTGCACATAGGGAGGATTTCTGAAGAAAATGCAAGCTCTATAGGCAAGAAGATAATGTGAAACTTACACTTGAAATAAAGCCTGATGCACTGCAAAATTATTTTAATGAGACTAGGGCTAATTTTCTAATTCTAAAATGATATTATAGAAAACCATAAAAAATTACCCGGCGCTAGTTTTTTGAAAGGAAAATATATTTGTAATTATCTTGAACACACAAGATTACTTCAGGGCCTATTATCGACACAATTTTTGGTACCACTTTACACTAATTTGCATTTATTACTCTCAGGCCAACTATTAATATGTTAATAAATAAGTCATTAATACTTGTTATTTAATTGCTATCTATTTATTCCTGTTCAATAATGCATTAATTACTTGTGAATAGTTGAGGGCAAAATCCTGCCCTTGCTAGTAGAATCAGCAGTGGCCAGAGAGGAAACCTATGCCAGACTCATTGGTGTTAGGAGAGCTGGCAGAGAGCAAGTCATTTAACCCATCTACCACCAGGAGGTTAACTTTTCCTCATGTCTTAGAGGAAGCTCCATGAGCCTCCAGGTAGTCCATGCTGCAGCAAAGCTGCTCAGCCACATGTGGAGGCTGCAGAAGGCAGGTGGTACCACACCTAAGGTCACTGCGATTTGTGTCTCCTTAGGGTCCTGGGGTTGCTCCTGTGCTGGAATTTGGAAGGGACTTGCAAAGACAGGTGGGTGGTGGATAGAGAGGAGCCAAGGGCAAAGACTCATGTCCTCTGAGAGTAGGTGCTTTACCAAGGAAAATGTGGCAGATAGTACATAGTGCGAAATGGAAATGGGCATGTCGCTTTCTTGTAGTTTGATATTAGAAACAGAAAAAGGAGGATCCCCTGCCTTGACCTGATCCAAAATCCCAGAAACAAGCTCTTCGGTTCCACTTGTATAAGCAGATGGTAGTGTAACTCGAAAAAGGCTAAGCAAACCCCACCGACAGCATCATTGGTGTATTTTCTGTTTGAAGGTTCAGCAGCCCTCTGAGTGCAATTTCATGCCTCTTTTTGGAGAAAGATGACATCTAGAATTGGATGGCCAAGACAAGGCCAAATTTGGATGTCAGCCTGTCTCTGTAGGTCTAATAGATCTGATCATCTTAAATTTGATCTGTCTGAAGTTGCAGGGTGAATTTTTCTTATGAATACAAATCAAAATTTTGCTGTTGCCTTTCAAGAAGCTCAGTTTCCAAAAAATAGGTGAAAAGTGGCAGGGGTATTTTGGTTTAAAAAAAAAAAAAGTTAAAAAAATAATAATAATAAAAAAGATTGAGGAAATGAGCTAGAAGTAGTTATACCATGGTACAGAATTGTGGGGTCCTGAAGGAAAAATCAGTGAAGAACAATGTGGAAAGCAGTTCAGGAACCTGTGCAGAAGACACAACCATGCCAAGGAAAATGGAAATTGAAAGAAATGCTAGGTAAGATAAGTTGATGGGGAAAAAATAGCTATTCAATCATTTTAGTTTTCATTAGCCTAAAATAATTCTCTTCTGAGAATTCATGAGCCTCATGAAATTGCTTATTAAGATGTCATTGGTCTGCAAATGGAGAAATGAAAACACATTAAGAAAGTAAAAAGATAGAAAGTGTAGATTTCCTTTTTATTTACCCACTCTTTTGTTTGCAAACTCCTTCTGACTATGAGTTGTAATTTATATATGTAAATTCTACCTCATGTGCTCTGTGTTATATCTTTAAAAAATAGCGAATGGCTGAGATCACCCAAGCTGCAGTAGAAGATATGGTGTTAAAATTTTGATTTGTGGTTTTTTTCCCTAAACTAGTTTCAGCAATTTTTTTAGAAGCCTAGCAATTTGTGAGTTCACTGTTAGGTTTCTTCTTCCTAACCTTAACCCACATTGTAAAATATTTTGAAGCTGCTCACTGGAGCTCTCAGTACAGTGTCTCCAGCAATTTAGACTCTACCAAGGATCAAAATGAAGTTTGCTGTAAGAGTACAGTAGGAGACTAGAAAGCAGTAGCAAAACTCACTTTGAGCATATCCAGAAAAGCTAGCAGTAATATAGAATTTAATTTCTTAAACGCCAGTATGAATAAATCACTATGTTGATCTGGGGTAAAGCACAATTTTTTTTAACCAGTACAAGTAAACCACCCCACTAGTCCAGGACAATTCAGCTCAGCAGTTTGAGATGACGAGACTAGGCAATAAGAAATAATCACCTATTTGCTGTAGAAATTGTAGGAGGGAAACCTTGACTCCTTTGCAGTCAGCAGCAAAACTTACACTGACTTCATTAGGGCCAGAATTTCCATCTGTCTGTGTAAGCAAAGGCGAAGGGAGGAAATAGGGCTATGTCTCACTGAACTTCTACGTGATCTGTGTATATAAGGTCAGATTCTCATCTGGGATAAATTATTGAAGGCAGAGTCTGTATTTTTTGAAGATTAAATAGACATTTAAAGTCATGAGATGAGCAGAGGGACAGCTCAGCCCAGAAATGGGATGTTAGAGAAAATAGAGCAAAATGTAAGGTCAGGAAAGAGTGTAGCATTCCGTCACCTCTTATATTTAAAATAAAATGATTGCTGTATGAAACGATGAGGCCTTGAACTGTGTAGGATCAAATTGGCAGACGGTTCTGAAACACTTCCCTTGCTGTTCTTGTAGAGTATTTAGTCCTCGGGGAGTGGTGGGTCAAAAGAAGAAAGAGGGGAAAGGCGAGTGGTTGGAAGCATCTGGAATAGCCAGCTATGCTGACCATACCCACGCATGCCATTAAACCTCACAACAGTTGATTAGTAATTAGTCACAAACTGTGTATGTGCGAGCTGTGGAAAACAAGGTATAATGCAGCCTAACTAAAGAAAAAGTTTATTTTTGCCTGGGTAGATAGGTCTAACAAGTGGAACCGCTTAAATGGCTGTGCACACAAAAAGAAGCCTTGTAATAAATTACAACAATGGTAGAACAGAGATAATTAACAAGTAAACTAACGAAAACTAGAAATTGAGCCAGTAAAGTAACACTGCGCAGGACTTTCTTGATTCCATATTGTAATTCGTCTTAAAGAAGAAAAAAAAAAAAAAAAGGAGATGAAAAATAGATACAAAAAACCCAAACAGCTATGCAAGCTGAATCTGAAAGTTTCATAGTAATAAGTTAACAGAATAAAAAAATAAAAAGAAGACTAAAATATACAGAGATAAATATTATGAGCTACTTAATGGCATTTTTTTTTTCTGGTTGCCATGTGATATCTCATGTGACAAGACTATAAATGGAGAACAAAATGATTTAGTCAAACTCCATGGAATTTACTTAGGTAGGTTATAAACATGATCTTGTATTTAGAGAATATACATTTTGTTTCCCTTTTCAGTGAGAACTGATTTACTCGAGTCTCCTTTCCTATCCCATTATATACACAATATAGTATTTCCAGAGTGAATGGTAACAAATCATTTTAATCCTATAATCAATACATGAATTATATAAAGGCATTAGTGCAGATGGACCAAATTAATTGTCTGCTGGCATCCTTCTGATTACTATACTGGCAGAAAGGTGTTAATTTCTGTAATACTTCAACAGATATCCAAAGTGTTTTGTCAGAGAGGTTGGACAGTGATGGAGGAGGAGTACACTTAACTGTAATTTTTGTAGTAATTCATGGGAAGCTTCATTGACATGTGCTAATGGCACTTGATTGCCCTCAAGATGTTTTCACAACAGAACTCTGCAAGTGCCACATCAAGGTTTGCTCAGTCAAATAGTTTTTTTTTCTCCTTGCATCTAGATAATTTGTGACCACAGGCAAACTTTTGAAAATCCAAGGTGGTTTGCAACACTCCGTTGGGGTGAATCTGTCAGCAGCCGGCTGGTACAATTGGTGCACTAATGAAGAGCAAGCTCTTTGGGTTTTTTGTCATTTCTGTGCAAGCAATCCATTTCATTTCTCCTCAGTGGCAGGGCATGTTATACATCTCATCCCATATAATCTGACTTACATTATAATTTGATTCATACACAGCCTTTCCACAGAGATTAATTAGCAGCAGGTTTGAAGTTTGCAAGTGAAAATATGATAATTAGTTTTCTTGGAATGTTAACATTTCAACACTTCAGGTTCTCTCCATCTTTGTCTTCAATGAAGCTGCAGTAAACAAGCACCATTTCTCTTCTAAATCAGACTCTTGTGAGGTTTGAAATACAGACATTTTCATCAAGCTGGATAATTTCCATAGAAAATTTACTAGCTCATGAAATATTGCAGGAGTAATTCATACAATGACTCCCTCCTCCCCTTGGTAGGTTGAAGTATGATGTGAGCAGTTCTGAAAAGCCCCAGGACAGTCACTTATTTAACAACGGTGATTCCTATTCTTTGTAACAAAAATCAGCTGACTCTTCATTTTTGCACAAAACAAAATTAGCCAATAGGTCTCTCATATGGTTGTCAGGTAGTGCTGTAAACAAGGTTACGTTAGCACCTTTGACTCCTCGCACTCGTTTGTTCTGTTGGAGTGTATAATACAGGCAACTCATTGGCAAATAGAACATCTCTAAATGGAATCAGAAAAGAATTAACCATTTATCTGAATACTGAGAGCATTCAAAGTTACAACAGTGAGTGAAAGTGTTATATGAAATATCAGCCCTGATGATTTAAAGACATAATGTAATTGCTAACAGATGGGGCTTAAGAAGAAACTCACATTATGGAAAAGTTATTGCGGTGTTGTCCATTACATGTGGGTGTAGCTGTTTAAAAGCTAATATTTGCTTTATTTGTGATTTATCCCCCTTGGTGTTGTACAGATTTCTTTTTTTCCAGTTACATGAATTTAGGAAATCTCAACCTCTCTAATTACTGGGCTTACCTCATCTTCTCCTTACATCTTTGGCATCAGTCATCCTCTCAGCTTGGGCAGGGTGCTGTCAGTGCCCATTGATCTAGCCAGATAAGGGGTAACTGAAATGCATCTACCAATGTAACATCGAAATCACCATGTGGTTGTGAGCTTGCATATGCAATTGCACGTGTGCCAATTATACATGTAATTGCAAGCATTTTTTTGCAGATCAGACTTTTAATTTCTTCCTTTAGAGGAAATGGCTTTACTACCATTGCATTACCACTGCTAACAAAGCCTGAATTACTTCAGATGTAAGTGCATTAGCGAATACTTGAGAAATGTTACAAAACTGAAGCCTCAAGTAGTTGGCTTTCTAGTAATAACCTCTAAATATTCTGGGATCAAATGGTATTCTCTTCTTTAAATGTAAAATTCCCCATACTAACAGCAGAGACTACTAAAGGCATCAGTACTTAGCATAGAAAAATCTCCTTGCCTACTTAATGGGGCTGGAGGGATATAGCAAGGACTGAACAAGGTCCAGCTGTATATAAGAACTGCTCTAGGAGACTCTGTGCAAAGGCTGAGGTCTTGCCACTCTGTGCCTGTTGGCGTGGTGAGTTTAGCAAAGATGCACACTTCTTCTCAAGCCCAAACAGGTCCATCCTCTTTTCTGTCTTAACCTGAACTCAGAAAGTGATGTAAACTTTGTGCCTGAACCTACAGGTGAGATTTGTTTAAGCTAAAGCCAGGTGTGGGCAGAATGCATGTAGTTCATAGGACTCAGCAAGGACGCTCTTCCTTCCTAGTGTAGATATGCCAAAGGTTTTGGTATCAGAGGGGGCTACAAACCCCAGCTCTGGCAGAAGGTTTGAAATAGTTACCTTTTGAAGCTGTAGGGGAAGCTGAGTTAGATTTCCTCTGCTGACGCCTGACAGCTCTGTCCAGAGCTTCTTTGCTGGAGTATTCTGAAGGGGTCAGGATTTTCACCGAGACATGTTAGTCAGGACAAAAATGCGCGCTCTATTATGCTTCACATCTACATCGTTTTTTCTATCTTAATGATAATCAGGGCACCTAAAACAACAGTAATTTCCTGGGTCTGTCTGAAACCTGGCATGAACGTCTCTGAGGCCGGCCAGTGAGACTTTGTTGTTGCACAGAGCCTTGTTTTCTCCTGATCGACAAAGGGGGAGAGGAAGCCATGCCCCAGGGAGGTGAGGTTGTAAGGAATTCCTGCCAACAACAAAAAAGAGAAGGAGGCAAATTGACTGTTTTATTAGGAACATGATCTGTAGTGTTTTTCATCTGGAGAGGGGATTGTTGCATGCTGATGAATATGGGTATCGTATCACAAGAGTGCTAAAATGCCCCTGAGCAAGTATGTTCCTTCAGTTCTCCTTCAGCAGCTCCTGCTATCCCAGCCACTGACCTGTGAAATGTGGTCGCTTCCCCTGGATTTTTCCTCTATTTTGAAAGCTGTTCTTTTCATCCTGCAAAATAGTACCCTAAACAGTTAAATGGCAGTTGCATTTGCAAGGATTTGTGTATTAATATTAATGGAAAATCTGACCCATCAGGTGGTCAGAGAGGGATAATAATGCAACTCAGGTGACACATAAGTACAGCAGGTTTTATAGATTTATTGTTTCAAAACTTACTCTGTTTTGTCCGAAACAGAATGGCTTTTAAAAATCAATATTTCTGAAATAAAATCCTGCAATTTTGGAGAGTGTAGGGAAATGATCAAGAGAAAACCTGAGCAATTGCTAAATTTGGCATGCTCTGGTGAAGACTAAGCCAAACTTTGAGCGTCACAACACATTGGTCCCAGTGGGCACTGTTCAGATGATCTATTTTCCATGTGAATCCCAGGACCTCCTCTCCTGCTGGCTTTCAGCACCTCTCTCTGCCTAACCTCAGATCAGATCACCTCAGCAGATCTTCTGAGGTCTTAATCTCTCTCTGCTGACTGGGTGCAGGGACTTATTTACACACTAAGATCCTTGATTATGGCCCTAAATGTGCATCATTTGTCCAGTGACACAAGCATCAACATGTTGATGTAAGATTTTTAGTGCTACTGTCAGGCACTGGGGCTGAATTTCCATGTCGTCTAAATGAGAGAAGAAAAGGGAAAGGGCAAAGCCAGGGAGCACCTTGGGAAGCTGGGATCCTCCCAAACCCTCTGCAGTCTGCAGCAGTGGGAGCAGCCTGCCTGGTTTTGCAGGACATTTGTCTGGCCACAGTAACCATGAATGGTTATTTTAAAATAGGAAAATTGCACCTGGTCATTTAAAACATCTCGGAAGGGTTTGTTGCGCCTGTCAGATGAACAGCCATTGAAATTAGCATGTTGGCCATGATATGAGTAAATCTTTGATGAATCAGTCTTTTTGCATAGAAAATTATCCCATCAGGAACACTCTGAGTAGCTTAAGCTCACTCACGGCATAAAAATCTCCCCAGCCTTGTTTACTTTTGCAGCTGAGATTACCCATTTAGGACTCGTAGTTTAGACTTTTCTCAGATAAACCCCCTTTTGTATTAATGGGTCTTGCCTGAGAGAGCAAGCCTGCCAACTGAATCCTTACTTTTCTTGTTCGTTCACAAAGAAGGATGCTTATTTTAGCTTTATTGAACACATTTGGGCTTTGCATTTCCATTTAACAAGTGTGAACTAATGTAGTAAAGGTAGAAAGCTGGTTTCTGTTTCTTTCAAAGTCAATACAGGTGGAGAAAAAAACATACTGAATAATGTCTTGTTAAGCTTTTTTAGGATTACTCTACTCTTTCCCTTGATTAGTTCCTCTTTGCTGAAGTCTGATGGGCTTCAAATAAACTGAAGACTTGTGAACCTGGGAGCCTAAGCCCTCCTGCTGCTAAGGAAAGGTTTATAGACTAGTTCCTTTCATTATCGCTTTATAAATGGCATTGTTTGAAGCAGTGTGTACTGCAGCTTAAATAACAGCTTGGAGGATGTTAGTTAATTTGCTGTTTGAGAACTAGTGTCTTTTCAAGTGGCTGTTGAGGGGTTCAGGTGATTGTTAGTAGTTGAGACAGATGGGAAATCTTTTGTTGACAAATGTTATCCCACCTCATGCTCAAGTCTGGGCAATGTCCACTGCGTGTACGCAGACCTTCAGGGCTAGAGATAAGTAGTGAATGCCTTTGGCCCTGTAGGTAGGTGTGATGTTCATATAACTTAAGGAGAGCCCTGCACAATTCATCAGGTCCTTTCACAGGATGAGAGCGCCAAAACCTCCCCTAGCTCCCCCAGCTGCAGCCCAGAGCATGCAGCAGGCCTTTGTGGGTTGCTCTTACCTTCAAACAGCAGTGCCAGGATTGGAGAGGCATGTTCTCGTACAGCCTGGTACATCCTCAGTGCCTTTCTCTTTGGGGTGATCTTGCACTGCTTGGTATCATCAGTGTCCCCTGTTTCAGACCATCTGAGCGTGCTGTCTGCAACATGCAATAGCTGGTTCCAGTGACAGAGAAAAAGATCTTTTGAAATGGGAAAAATTCCTGAGTGCCTGACTTTAAAAATGTCTTCTTAAAAGTGCTGCTCTTTCAACCATAGCCCCTTCCATTCTTGTCTTCCAAAGCAAATTTGATGCAGGTTCCTGCAAAATTTGTGCTTTCTTTGTGTTTAGGTCACCTTCCTTGGTACCACAGCTTCCTTGTACTTGCTCAGCTGTTTCTGCCATCTCTTGCTCTCCAGTTGTGTGACAAGCAGTTAGGGACCAGAGTAGCCTTTTTGTTCTGTACCTGAACAAGCATGTCCTGATCTCTGTGGTGGTGCCAGTTCAGTAGGGGTGTGCAGAGCAAGGTGATTTTAGGATTTGAGAAGCATTCTTCAAAGAAAATATATGTACAATCAAGTATCTGAAGCAAGATGAGCATCTTCTATGTCACAGGTGTACATTGGTGTTCACCAGAAAAGGACTGCAAATATTTGTGATGACTTTAAACTGACCAGATGTCCTGCTAGTAACTGAGAGGGTGCTTTAGCCTGCAAGGGGAGAGCAGAAGTCTATTGCAAAGCTTCCTAGCAGGTTGAAATGGACACTTGTCATCATGGAAGTTCATAGCTATGATGGGTCAGAGGCCAAGGTGCCATGGCTCCCCATGTGGGATGCTTTGTGGCCAGGGAGCCCCATGCAATGGAGCCCCATGCCGTGGAGGCTCTTGCAAAGCGTCTTGAGGCTCACATTTGGATCTTGCACAGAGTGACTAAAAGAGAGGGAGGCCCAGCAACAGCAAAGTATTCAAAATATTTTCTTGTTCAGTTTTTACAAGTAAAAGTATAAACACATGTGTGTGAGCGAGAATGATATGACAGGAGATTATGACTGTTTGGAGTCTTTACCCTCAATTTCCTCTTGCCACATTTACACTCTGAAATGCGTGCATGTGGAACAGGATTCTTGTCACTCATGTGTATATCCAGCCTGAGGAGGTATAATCAGCATTTAAATACTACAGGAGCAGTTTTTGTATTGATTACAGTGTCTTGTTGGTGCTTATTTATTTGTATGTGATGTTAAATACCTGAAGTTAACCCTTCAGGTAGCTTCCAAATATGTATTTTTTTGATGAAAACTAAAGGAAAATGGAGCGGGCTTTTAGGGGGACAGAGAGGCGAAAAAACAACAATGGCAAAAAAAAAACCAAACCAAAACCAAACAAAAAACCCACCCACAACAAAAAACCTCAAAACCAAATGACAATAACAGCATCTTTGTGTAAATATAAAATTCTTCTGCAGTGCTTACAGTCCAAACACTGGGACACTGGAGATGGTAAGCAATCAGATGTGAGGCAAGACTTCCTTCACTATTATTTACTATAAATACCTGTTAGTTTTTACTTCATTGTCTAAGCTGAATGCAAAACACTATGAAAATTAATAAGACCAATTTACCAGGAAAAAAAAACAATAATCCCTTTGCTTTTACACTGGTGATGGTGCAAGTAATTGTGTCCGTTTTAAGTGTCTGGGGTCTGACTCTCATTTATGCTGTTCTGGCATCTTGACAAAGTTGTAGCATGGGTATAATGAAGTGCCAGAGCTGTGTAAAAAGGCTTGAGTGTACAAAGGGAACGGAATTTATGATTTTTGAACCTGACAGCGCCCTTCAAGCTAATCATGAAGGAACTCTGCTTGTTCTGCAATATATTGCTTCATCTCTGGCCACTAAGGGTTACTATTGTCATTTGTTGAATGTGTAATAGGATTTAGAGATGGATTAAGCTAAATGTTTTGGCTTTAAAAGTTTTTTTTGTTGTTGTTTTGGTTTTCTTTATTTTCATGGAACAAGCCTCTTTTCTGCTTGCACAAAGAAGGTTGTAGAGTTTAAACAAAACCTAATGGAAATTCTTGAATGAGGCAAAGATGCTGCAGTTTAAATGCATTCATTCTGTTTTCGTGGTGTTGTGGCATCATCATGACTAGAGTTTGTTGTTTCTTTTTCTGGTTGATGTGTAGCCAGGCAAAGATTCTGACTTAAAAGCTTAGGATTCAGACTCCCAGCCCAGGCTTTTTTGAGAATCATTATCACTGCAACTGGGCAAGGAGACGCTTTATGGAACAAACAAACCAACAAAAATAAACAGAGACCTCACAGTATTTTTTCATGTTTTCAATCCCATGACATTTTGTTTTTCATATCTGTATTAAGCATGTGGAGTTGAAAGTTACCATCGGTCATAGACTTTTGCTCATTTCATCAAGGACTCTAATAATTGCATTTCCTTTTTTTCATAAAGGACTAAAAGTTTTTTCAGACTGTGCACAAACATTTTCATAAAACCCTTAAAATCAGAGTAATAACGATTCAGCCAACCAGAATATGTCTAAAATGGATTACTAAAGAGTGTTTACCATCACATTAATCCTGTTCTAACGCAGTTCTTTCAACTTGAAGTTTTCTTCTCTAGCATGGACTGAATTTTGCTAGCTTTCAAACTTCAGAGTGGCTGGGGGAGAAAGAGAAGGGGCACTTCTTGTTTCTAAAGATTGTGTACACACAAAAAATTTACTTGTGCCAGGAAGCTGAACCTGCTGCTCCAAGTGTTCCTCTGCCTTGCCATTGCCCATAGTACCTTTTTTGATCCTTTCAGTGCAAGATTATCAGGAGAGGCTCTAGGCAGATGTTTTTGTAGCTGGGCTGGCACAGTGCTGTAGCCTGTCCCTGCCACATGGTTTGTCAGATCAGATGTGATTCCTGTATCTGCACTGTTACCTCTGGAAGGCATTTTCATCTTGCATACAATCCAGGGAGTTGTTGCATTTTGACTGAAACAATCATAGAAAACACAAACCAGAACCATATCACTGCACTGCGTTATTCAAATGAGAGGTCAAATTACCTCCACTGATGTAAGCAGGGTTGCCAAGGTCTAAATGAAGACACAACTTGGCCAAAGGTCTGTTTCTAATGTGAGGTTTGAGGGCTGGTAGGTCTTGCGTCTAATATCGAACAGCTGCAAGACAGTACCAGCTCCACTGGAAAATACGCATACATTTCTAAAAAAACCCTTCCCAAACAAAAACATAAAACCCAACAACCCCAAATCTTAATACATTATTTAAACCTTGCCAGCATAAAACTGAAAGTATAATTGCTCATTGTTGCCTGCTATTTTAGTTTGAGTTCCCTGTATGAGATTATTTAGGTGCATTAAAGCATGCTAAGATATTTCAGTATAATGCTCATGCTGCTTCTCTTCCCCACTCCCCCACGCATCCCCAGACTCCTCAAGGGCCTTTATAAAAGTGCAAGCTCAATTCTTGTATCATTTGCACCCCTGTAGATCCGTGGCAGTGTCTCTTCATTTGCATTTGCTAACAGAAAGCAAGCTCAAGAAGTGAATTTGGTGTACTATTGTCATGAGCAAAAAGATAGCTCATTTATTAGTCCTCAGTTTCATTTTGCGGTGCAGCTTTTGGTGTCCTAACATTACACAAGAAGACACTTTTATAACTATAATCACTCAGGAACTCAACTGCAGACATACATAATAAATATGAATACATTACTCAGAAATTGTTAATGGCCAGCAAAGTATTCTTTTTCTGAATTACTGCCAAGTTTCAAAACTGCGTGTGTCATCTTATCACGTACTATACATTAAGTGTTGGTCATGTAAGTCAGATCTGCCCTATGGGTATTTTAAATTGCAAACATAACTTTTTAGAAACTCTACCGTAATGTTTTTTATTTGGCTTGGTTTCTAAATCAACATAGTTTGTTCATACCAGTTCAATTGCATTTTCCTTATTCTTTTCCACTTCTAAATCCTTTACCAGAACAAGAAGCAAAGATCAAGTAATTTGTTAGGTAGTTGAGCATCTAATGCTGTCTAAACTCTCCATAAAATCTGTAGTAAATTTATGGTATGCCCTTTTTCTTTTTTCATACATAACCAGTATAGAAGTGGAACTTAATACAGCTTGCAAGTTAGCCATGAAAGACAGACAATCTTTTTCCATCAGGTATTGGAAATAATAAACTTAAAACATTTAAGATAATAATATCAAAACATTTGAGTTTATGCATTGTTCTTCAGCTGTACAATTGTAGTTTTGTATTTCAGCTGATACCCTCCCACTATATAATGTAGCTCTTAGTTTGAATGTAGTCTCTTGTATGACATATTTGAGGTTTCAGGCCATTGCAAGTCTTCCCTCCTGCCTGAGACCGACTGACTGTGCTGTGCTGTAGCAATGCTCAGTGCCTATTTCGGTTACTCGCTCTAACACCCATTCTCTAAATACCCAAATCACCAACAGGAACGTGAGGGTATGAAGCACTGTGGTGCACTGGCATCTAATCAGGTTGCGTCTCCCTAGGATGCTGTGTGTTCAGGGACTTTTGAGAACGTTTTTCCTATGTCACCTGTCTGATTATTAGAAGCAGAAGATCTTGATGTGTGGATGAAAGCTTTGGATGTAAATAGATAGAATTATCTCTGAAAGTTATGGGTAGACAAACAGATTAGTTGCGTGTTACATGCAGACTATATTTGTGAGGTGCAGATGAGCTGCGAGGAAACCACAAGTACAGAAAAGTTTATTTTTTTTTAGAAAAGAGGACTACAAAGTCTGAAAGCACAGGAGATTAAAGTAGTGCTTCCAGCTACTCCATTTCAATGAATTATTGTATATATAAATCCATTTGTGCCGGAAGTTGGAGAGACCATTTATTTCTCAAATACTAGTGTTATCCCAGAAAATGGAAATGGTGTTGTGAAAATTATTATTAAACATCACACTTTTGATTTTAAGATAGCTCCAGTTCCAAGGGACCAAACATGATCTAACTCCGGGAGGCAAATTAACATTCTGTTGAAATGGCTTCTGCCAGACAGGACAGTGTAACACCAGGCTGCTTTAAATTACATCTAGTAAAAAAATGGAGCATCCCCATTCTCTGTGTGTTAACACTTTTGAAGTCAACAATCTTTTGGTACTATTTCCATAAAACCAAAACATCAAAATATGCTTGAAATTGCAGATGTGCTCAGTGTTTTCTGATCTTCTTTGAATGGAGTTCACCCAACCCCATAAGACACATAATGAGAAAAGGAATCAGCAAAGATCTAAGAAAGTACTGAGTGTCCTGGTTGGAAACTCACACTGTTACACATAGTAAAGACCTGAGGTGGTCAGTTAAATCGATTTTAGGCAGTCAGTATACAGAAACTGGTATTTTTCTTGGCACTTTCAATCCTTGAAACGTGTCAGCTAAGTGTTTGGAAACTGCTGATTTAAGAAAGCATTACACTATTTGGGGGTACACTTGCCCCTTTTCTTCTTGAATGCTAAAACAATTTGGTTGATGTTTTTCTATGCTTAGCGTTCTGTTGATTGATGTGTTGTTCTACTAAGTTGGGGAAATGTTCTGGTTACAGTTAAATAACATAAAATGTATGGACATGATTCATTCCTCTGCCGCTGTCACTTACTCTAGTTCTACTTCATCAAAGAAGCTACACCAGCATAAAAGCTGCAAAGACGCAGTGG
Organism: Calidris pugnax; assembly: GCF_001431845.1. Classification (NCBI taxonomy): domain Eukaryota; kingdom Metazoa; phylum Chordata; class Aves; order Charadriiformes; family Scolopacidae; genus Calidris; species Calidris pugnax. The sequence continues at coordinate 17,994,775 of NW_015090830.1, read as the reverse complement.
ATCAAGCACACATGCAAAGCAGAAAACATAATAGTTTTTAATGACAGATGAAATTACTGTAAACTACTATAGAGTGTACGTTTTTCACTGAAATTAAACATTTATATAATGTGATACAAATCACACTGTAAGAGACAAATGGTGAAAGTCATTAGATCTATATATGTAAAACTCTATTGTTGATTTTATTAATAATTTTCTCAAAGTTTTCCTGTTTGAAAGGAAACATCTTAGTTACAGGTGCTACCTTTCATATTCTCCCATGTAGCATCAGATGAATCAACTTGAGTTTACTCTGGACAAAATTTCAGTGTTCACCTTTTTTATAGTATCTTCACGATGTAACAAAAAAACTAGTATAAAATAGCAGTATCTCTCATTGGTTCTGTGAGTGGAGAAGAAACCTGTCATCTCTTAAGCTATCAAAATTGAAGCAAAATCTTTAGGCAGTAAACAGTCATCTTCCTTTTCAGTATCTGCTGTTTGATGTAATGAGGATGGCGCATTGACACGCCACTTACACGACTTGTGAAAGGAGTTGCTATCTAAGGAGAGCAAAAAGTAGACACTGGTATAAAACTTTTAAAATGTAGACTTCCAGTTTTGTTCATTTTGCCGACCCAATATCCTGTAGCTGTGCATCTTTGCTATTGTAGTCTTCTACACAGACTGAGCTCCCTTTTAATAGATTCATTAAGCAAACTAATTTATTTAGGTTTCTTTCTCATGCTTTACCATCTATAGCTTGTAATGTACTTCTAGTGGTAATATATGAGTGAAGAATAAGGTGCTTTCACATAAGTAAGCAATATAGCCTTCCCCTTGGGTGTGGACTGAGGGCTTGTGTGATGCTAGTTGTGCTCTCCCAACCTGTGTCTTTCCTGGGGCTCTCTTTTCCTGTCCCATGGGCAACTGCTTATCAGTGCTCCAAGGGGTTTTCATCTGGCCTACAACCTGATTCCTGTATGCTCCTGAATGACACCCACGAGATAGGGCTGTCATGGATAACCTGTCCAGGCAGCAGAAACCTTGTCTCAGTTTCTGTCTTTTCAACTGCAGTTCTGGGCTGCTCAAAGTTACTCCTGAAAGCTGGTTCTGTGGGAAGTGTCTAGACAACGCATCGTGTCACAGATCTCATGTTGCTTGTTCTCAGGCTAACAGGGCAGATGTGTGCAGCAAACCCTCGGCTTCCTGGAGTTGGACCTCCTCTTTTATGTTGGGTCAGAGGTTCAACCACATATTCTGGGAGGGAAGACAGTATACAGTCCTTCTCTGCAGGTGGGAGCAGTGGCATTGTCCTCTTACCAGAAAACTTGGTCACCAAGTTAAAAGTGATGGGAGGAAAACAGGGTAGTGACTGTTTCTGAAGCTTATTAAGACGCTATGTTCGGGCAACATACATTTTATTATAACTGGATCTTACTATGAGTAATATTTCCTAATTAACCACAGGGATACATGAGCTTTGCAGGCTGAAAGACTGAGCATAGGAAATGTCCCAGGTCTGTTTTTAATCAAATTTATGTTGTTGGGAATGACTTGCTTTTGCAAAAAGTTTCAGGGGTAGACAGTCTTAGAAATTACCCAGGGGACATGAAGATACTTCCAGTTACATCCTTGTAACATCTCTGGAGCTGTACCTGTGTTTCTTAGGAAACAATTTTTTATGCAGAATTAGGACATGCTTCTGAATGGACATGGGAATGGTGGATGTTCTCATTACCTCTATCCTCCTTAGATCTCTTCTAAGGCTTTTCAGGCTCACCAGGGACTGTTTTTCCAGTCCATGTAGACCCTGGTGGGTCATGCATCTGGAAACTGAACTTTTGCACGCAGATGAACGTGGATTTGTAATAATGAAAACCTTCAGCTCTTGAAAAAATTTTTTTGAAATATTCCCTAATGGAAAATACTTTTTTTTTTTAATCTTGCGTGGATCAGGCCAGACTTTGACACACATTCACCAGTGAAGATCTGGGAAGGTGTCAGCATATGCTCTGTGTTACAAATGTGGCAGGAATAGCTGTGTAGCCAAGTACAGGGGAAGCTGCGTGCTGGTACAGATGAAAATATCAAAGAGGGAAGAAGAAGAAACTGGAGCATGGCCACTCTGAGTCAGACCAGGGCTATGTGTCAATGAACCTCACAGTCCAACACAGGACAGAAAAGGGCAGTATTTAACAGAGCTAGTGCACAAGAGGGTGTGACTGGAGTACACGTTTCAGCACCTTTCTTTTTTATGACAAATCTACGCAAATAAACCTGTTATATCTAGGCAGTGCATAATGTTTTTCTGGCTTGTGGCTATTCCACAACCAAGAATATGCCACTTGTTTGTGAAAATTAGTGACTTTAAATACAGTTACAGTAATCAAAAACTCTTAAAAGTTGTGCTGGATCTTTTCAGTGTTCAGAATAAGGGCTGTTGTTGTCTGTATTAGTATACTTAGTTAATAGTATAATAATTAAGCATTTTTTTAATATATTAACAAAAAGTATGTGTATGTTTGCGTAGATGTGAACATTACACCCATACAGAAAAAAGTCAGTTATAGAGAGACTTGTGACGTTGGTAACCTTGATCAAAAGTCAAGGTTTCCAAGACAAATCTGTCACTAAATTGATGGGATGTTGAAGTGTCTGGCAGGATCGGATCTTGTTTGTACCTGAATTCTGGGGTGGAGCTGTCTGAGTTCGTGTGTCATCTCACACAAGACAGGTCTCAGCCCACGGGCATGGCATGGAAGCACGGCTGCAATATTCAGTGCAGGAGTCTTGCTGCTTTGGTCCATGCAACCACTACTGTTACTGTAGGAAGCATCATGTTCTGAGAGGAAGGTAAAGCAGACAGCACAAGAATCTTGACTGGTAGAGACACCCTGCAAGGGCCTGTGCCACAACTTTGTGGGCTGTCATCTCTTTTCTCTCAAAAAAAAAAAAACCCAAACCAAAAGTCCAATAAGGTTGGGGCTTCTTTTGCTTGCTTACTGGTATTTGGGGGTGAGCTCGTGATCCAACCACGCTTTTATGATCCTGTCTTGAAGTCACTGATTGCACCTCAGCTCAAAATCTCGATGCTTATGTGGCTGTGCCCATGCACCGGTGTTGTGAGGAGCTCTGTGTGGTGGGCACCTGCTGAGCAAAAGATTTGAGATGAATAGCACCCATATTGATTTGCCTATAATGGAGTGGAAAAGAAAAATGTCCAGGTTTTGTTGCAGGTATTTTCATGGGGTATTAAATTGGTGGATTAGTTGCAAACAGCAGTACTGATAAAGTCTCCTGTCCATCTTGATGGTTGGGCCTTTCTATTAAAATGACACATAAATAACCTATTATGTCCCCCACCCATGGAAATTCAAATGCACCTGTCAACTTGATAAAGCACTTGCCTGGAGGGAAGCATTGTTTACATTTTCACTCCATTCTTCAGAAAAAGTGAGATTCTAATTATTTTTCCCACTGTAAATTAATGCTGACTATGATGGTTAGCATATCTCTGTATTGTTATATCTATGCAAAAGTTAAATAATAGAACTGATCCATCATGTATTATGCAATGTGCATTTTTATGACAGGCTTCCCTCTGATCTTATTATGCCTTTCTCCATAAATACTTACTTTTTTCCAGCAGCTGGGGGAATCTTTGTTGACTGCTGGTTTGGAAGTTGAAATCTGTCCTGTGTGAAAAGGAAAATGCAATTTACATCTGTCAGATGCTGAACTCTGCTATCTTCTAAGAAGGAAAAAATAAGGATATAAAAGTACACTCCATTAATAATAAGCTTCATTATAATAGGCAATTGGTCACAGTACACTAAACCATTTTTCTCCAAACGAAGCACATCAAATTCAATAATGCAATGCAATTGTTTCTGGATATCGTAGTAAATTTTGATTCAGGAAAGGCAAACTAGTTGAGGTGAAATCAAATTATGAACAGAATCTTTCTTCCATACTTAAAATCACACCACACATTTTCCCAGAACTTGAAGCTGAACCATAAACCATTTGTTAGGGTTCCTAGCAGTTGGTTTTACTTTGTAATTTTTTTTTTTTTTGGTGCATTTCATGGTTCCTGCCTGAACTGAAGGCAGAACTGCTGAAATACCACAAAGGGGGCTGTTTTTGCAATACTGTGCTACAAGTGGGAAATATTATTGTCAGAAGAATTTTTGCTATCTGATTTCTTAACTCATGCAGGGAAGAAGGCATTGCTTAGAGGCTCTTGGTACGATCAGAGGGCCCCAGGAGGCAGCCTGATCCTACAAGTTCTTTTGACAAGTTTTGCAGACCCAAGTGGTTTGCATACCCTGTTGATGGTTTATGCAAACTGCCTTAAACCTTTGACCCTTTTGTCTACTTGCTGCACTAGGTTTCTACTTCTAGGTTTCTAGAGAAGTGTCAGTGATGGGCATGCTTAAAATGTTTACAAGAACTTAAAATAGAACCCTGGTGTGGAAAAAGGGTGTAAACTGGACAACAATGAAATGCCTTAGCAATTGAGGCACTTTTGGATTAGGTTCCGTTGAACTTGGAATTGGGGTGCCGGCCCCATGGAGGCAGGAAAAAAGATCCTTGGAGTGAAGATGGCAGAGAGGACCGTCTGGGAATGCAGAATGCCAGTCTTGACCACAAAGGAAGACCTGAACCTTCATTTTCTTTCTTCCCTTCTTTTCTGCAATGAAACCAGCGTTTGTTTTACTGCCATGGAACATCAAATTCTTACACAAATATGCCATGCCCTTCCACTACTGCCTGTCCTGCCAGAAGGATGGTTATGAAACATTTTTCCTTCAGTTCTCCCTCCATGGGCCACCTCTGCAGTGATATCTGCAAAAAAACAGCTAATTACTGGTGCTCATTTGGAAAAACAGATAAGATAATTTAGGACCACTTAAAGCAAATAGCCACATATATGTGCTAATACAGCTATTGCTGTGATCTTGCCACAGGATGTTAACTCTTTGTTCCGCAGCTGCCCATTCCTACCTGTCTGTACAGCAGCTGGAGCAATGGGGCCACAGTGTGAGTAAGAGTTTCTAGATGCCGCTGTGGTAAACCTGATTGCTAATAACTGATATCCATAACAGAGTAGTCAGTATACTCATTAGGACTATCAAAAGATCAGAAAAAAAGTACAATATTTCTAAATGGAGGGCCTTCACGGATTTACATATATATTTTTACAAAAGTGTTGAAGTTTGCCTTCCTCTCCTTCTTTTTTCCTCTACCCTTTTCCCCCTTCAGTCTGCCTCAAAAGAAAGCTGGGTCTAAGCAAGCAAATTAGGAATTTGTTTTATTCTCAGAAAAAACTCATAGCAATCTTGTTATTGTTGGAAGATTATTAAAAAAAAAAAAAAGAAGTTTAAAATCCAGATTTGGTCAGATATCTAACAAAAGACACTCTCCACAAGAGCACCGTTCACGTTTTGTTCTACCCCACTGACACAAGGATACGTAGTTCTGCTGCCTTCACAGGAGGAAATTTTCTGAAGCCGGAGAAGGTGCAGCTAGAAGCCACCAGTCCAATATATTTGTTTTAAGTTCTCAGCTCTTTTACTGCCCATGTAGTGAACCAGATTTAAAAATGTTATTTAGCTGCCAGGAACTGACCTGTCCATCTGACACAAGTTACAGGTGAGTAGAAGCGTGTCTCATACCCACACATATATCTTGTATGCACATGGTCTTGGACATGGTGTATGAAATCTGTGAACACAGACTTATTTCTTTTAACTATCTTTCTGCGTTTAATCTGTTCCAAACAGTAGAAGTCTAAGATAAAATGTTCATTGCAAGTAGGTTAATTGACAGACTTAGCTCCTTTGTTTTCTGTTTACAGATTCTTTTTGAACCACATTGTTTTTCTACAGATCTGTTGAGCCTATTTTCACAAATTTTTACAGAATGTCTTCTGTGGGCAAATTTTATCCCATAAGATGAGCTGCTCTGTTCATCTATTTACTATTTGTTGTTTCTGGTGTATGTTTGGTCACCAAAGTCATATAGTATTATTTCTGCTTTCTGACTGCATTACATTTGTAAACAGATGAGTAATGAATAACAAATGTTGATGAGCAGATAATGAATAGCAGGCACTCTTATTTACACAGATATGTCCTTTTATGCATTAAAGCCCTGACTTCCATAGGGAAAATAGCTTTTTCTAAACACTTTTGTATATAAAACCCTGTCTGTCTGAAGTTACTGAAGATGCTTTCTTAAGTAACTGATTCCAGCATGCCTTATAAAATTTGGCAAATGAGGCGTGGAGAGAGATTTCTCTTACTCATCTGAACCAAACCCATTCTGGGCTTAGAATACAGAAGGATTCTCTGGAATAGGAAGGGAATGTATTATATCTCCTTTCCTTAGGGCAAATCAATGGACAAAGGCACTGCTATGCACAAGGAAATGTAAGAAAGCTGTAGCCTTTAATTTTTGCTAAAGTTTTTGCTGAATTGAATACCAGTTTTCCTTGACTTAATACTTGAGATGACAGTTTTTTCCAAATTTATTATTGTTTGAAAGAGTCTATTTCTACATTTGTATATTATTTATGGATGACTCAAGTGTGGAGACTTAAAACCATGTAAGATTTAGATCTGAAATGATGGGATAGTTAGCAGCAAACTATACTAGCAATGGGTGCATGGTGGCTAAGAAATATGTGACTGCGCTTTGTAATATCTAAAAGCCAGAGACCAAAATCACCCCCTAGAAAAGATCTGCATCACTGTTCATTTGGACATACCCATAAACATGATGCTATCACAATTCAGAAACAAAAAGACACTCTGCTGTTTTCTTGTGTTACAATGCTGAGCAGCTTGCCATAAATCTATTCTGGGATTTCTTCTCAGTCGTTTACAAAGAGGTTATTCTCTGTATATGGTTATTTTCATCATTCAGTCTGTCCATGTCAGTTTATTAAATAAATCAGGGAAGACTGTAACAGCAATGCTTCAGGCACTCGTAATTTGACTGAAATAAACAATTCTGAGATACTACTGGTCCATTATGTTGGTCCATTATGTTCATAAATAGTACGATTTAGAAACAAGTTATCTATCTGCTGAGTTATTACAGGCAATTGTAGGTTGGGGGCATTGCACTGGTTAGAAGACGCTTGCCACTGATCCGACTCCATAGGTCAGGGCATGGCTGTTATGCCACATGTGCCTGGCAGAGGTCCTCTGCCAACAGCAGACCAAAGGCCTTTGCTAATCAGAGACATTTGCACGCTTCATTGTTGCCCCAAGTGCAAGAGCACATGCTATTGCTCCACCAAAGTAAGCTATGTGTGTGTAAGCATGTGTGCACACTCATATTTATACATTTAAGTATTAAATATAGGGGGCATTGCTGTAACAGGTGGTGACTTTCTCATGACAGTATGACTTCTGGCAGTCCTAATAGCTTCTCATATTCGTGCCTTTGCTTTCCGTTTCTCCAATTTTGCAATTTATTCAAACCAACTTAATTTTCACTTCTTGTAAAGTACCCCATCCTTCCTACAGTGTCTGGAAAATCTTCCCCACTGTCACAGCTAGTTCTGCGTGAAGTTCAGTGGTAACCTCACCCAGACGAGGATACCACCAAGGCGCCTTTGACATAGGCAGCAAGGGTGTTTTTAGGCATGTCCATGAAAATTCTTCTTTTCCCGGAGTTGCTGGCAAGGTTTTTAGCAACAGTGTGTCAGAGATGGGGTTTGCAATACTTGAGGGGTGCTGAGCTTCCCTCGGAGGTTAATACTAGCCAGCTTTTGTTCTTTTAATTGTAGAGCTACGCTAGTTTAACAAAGATCGCCTCCAGGACAGCAATTCCCATATTTACAACTCTTACCACAGAAAATGCACTTACCATGTTTATGAAAGTTACTTGAAGTAAATACAGCACCCTCAACTTTTGATGTCTTTTTTTTTCTATAATTTCAACACTTTTGCCCTTTCGCCTAAAGTTAACAGCTTGTAACTTTTGCTAATTATTTGTCATGACCAGCTCACAGTTCCGCCCATTCTCAGCTGGTTGGTTTGGTCCGTATTGCTCATTTTATGCATTTTCTTTGAATGCTTCTTTCAAACTTTTTTTTTTTTTACATTTTGCAATGTATGAAGCTGGAATTGATTCACATGACATTGCTAGTAATAATGTTGCAAGTAGCTGACAATCAGTATTACTCATAATTAAGTGTTTGGACATACATGAATATGTACATTTCTCAACTTTTTTAAAAGAATTTTTTTTTGCTGATGTCTTTTTATAGTCATTCTTCCTTTCATTTCCACCATATAGCTCAGAAAATTTGAGGAATTCTTTTTTCATTTCTTTTACAAAAGCTATCAAACAATAGAAAACCTCATAGTACCGTTATGCACTAGTATGGAATTTTCTGTACCCTGACCTTGGAAATATTAATATTCATTGGGTGTGTATCATGTGCGTAATATATTTATAAATATACATCCATTAATATATTTATATTTTAAATGCTATCACGTTCTACTTCACTAACATATTTCTGTACACTTGGTATGGTGTTATATAGTTATACAGGAAAGTACATTTCTATTTGTACTTACAAATGTATTTTTATCTTTTGTTCTAGGTTATGAACTGTAATTTCCAAAGGGGGACATAATATACCTCCTTTGTATAAGAAGCATGCTCCATTCCTTTAAAAGTCTGTGTATTTTTACGTCACGCTGTACGTTAAAGGAGCAGTGATTGAAATCATTGTTGTCAAGGAAGAATGTATTAAAATTATTAATAAGACTTAAACCCACATGAGAGTTACTGAATCATCTGATCTGACCTAAATTTATGACCCTTCCTCCCAGTTCTTCTCTTTGCATACTTGCACAAAGACAGGAGGATCGAAAGCAGTAAAAAGCAACACAATAAAGACCAGTGCAAACTGTATATTTGCATTAGGTTGATGTAACATTTTGTGATTATAATAATATAAACAAATAAACTATAAGGGCATTCACATCAGACCTCATTTCAAGCTGAACTATTATAAAGCGATTAACAGCCTCACACTCCTGCTTTAATTAAGTTATGTTGTGAAATATTCAGCATTTGAACCTGTTCTGGCCTGCCTCTTTTATCATTGAATTACCATCCTTAATGTGTTTTCTGCTGAAAGATGAATTTCATTTAAGGATTACTGTACACTGCTCTGGCATTTTGTGGTTTCTTGTCAGCCCTTGTGAATCTAGATCATAGCTAACTTCAGTTCCTCTGACATGTCCTATATGCACAGTCTCTTGACTAGCCTGTCTCGGTGGATTTATTAACTCATATTGTATTCCTGTAGAAATGAATGGACATTTTTGATTAACTTAATGATAGAAATTTCAGATGACAGTAGAGTTTACTTTTGGAGCTTACTTCAGGTTATGTAGGCCACCGCAGCTCTCTAGTGACCTATCATTTCACAGAAATGCGTTTTGAAAGTTTCAAGGCAGTGGACGTCCATCTGCCAAATACTTTATTTAAGATGGTGCAAGCAAGGAGGGAGTGGAATGGCCTTTCAGATCTGGGGTGCCTAAATTCTCAGCCACCCCCGGTGCTGCTCTTTCCTTTCCTGGGGTTGATTTTCAGCTGTTATATTCCAGACTCTGCCTTCAGGCAAATTTGTGCTATCAGGTGACTTTGAAGAAGGGTCAGTGAGTAATGCTCCAGCCAAGCATTCCACTCCCGTCCTTTCTACTTGTGCCTACTCTGGACCAAGGTGATGCAAATCAGCCAGGCATCATCAGTTTTGGTGGTGCTTTTTTTCCTCAGTTGTCTGGCCTGCTTTTAGGAGGGGAGGACAGAAACTCCTGAAGAAGGCCCTTGCCCTGGCAAGGCAAAGGTCTGCTCAAGCACAAAGGTTAGAGTGGCGCGTCTTTGGTTTCCAGCATGGTAATTATATGCTGTAAATTATACTCGGCTCTGGCACTGCTTGCAAATATATGTGGTAATTTACTTGTGTAAACATAGTCTAAGGCCCATGCTGTCCTCTGTACTGGACAAGCACAGCACGCGGATTTTTACGCCCAGAGCTCTCGGATGAAACAGGCAAAGCAGAGCTGCAGAGAAGGATGTGGTGTTCACAGTGAGGGATCCATGGCTTGTGAAACACGTGATAGATAAACCCCTCTACTTGTTAACAGGTAGGGTCATAAAAGAAAGACAAGCAGATTTAGTGAAAGTGTTCTAAGATGAAGGTCAGAGAAGAAGCAGGAGAACATGTGGGATTCATTCAGGAGGGAGGAAAACACTGGGCAAATGCATCTAGCACAAAGGGAGAATCACAACGGAGATCAACCTTTTTGCTGTGTGGATCCACTTCAGACTGAGTTTCTGAGCTGGCTCTCCCAGCCATTCCTTTTCCCTGAAGTCATAGATCAGGGAGAAGACATGAGGTCAGGAAGGGCTTGGTTCTCTTCATTGCACAGGTCAGAGCTCTCAGATGTGAGACACCGGGATGAGAGAGGAGGGCAACCGTGGCAGGGTCTTTGTTCCCCTTTTACGAGCTGTGGTGTGGCAGCTTTTGCAGTTGCTTTTCCCTGCTCTGGCCAACACTGTCCCAGCTGAAGATGCCTTCCTGCTTTCATGAAAGCATTGGCCGCCCTAATTCTTAGGGAGCAACTGCATATGGCAGGTGTGTAAGATATGTTTGTGTTGTAGGCAGAAGAAAATGGAGGCCTTGTCCTGTCCTTGTAGCTGCTGCACGTTCCTTAGAAGCTGTTATCTATGAAAGTCTTTTAACCCCAGAGACTTTGGTGTGGGAAATTCAGACTGTGCATGTTTTACCTAAAATTTCAGATGACATTTCCTCATTTTAAAATGCATAAAATCATTTAGGACTGATGCAAATGAAAGCTGGCGTTAAAATGAAGTTTCCTATTGTTCTGTTGTTCCTGGAAAAGAGTTGGAGAGAATTTCCAGTGTGTGTTCTTACTTTCTTAACTCACCTAAAATCAATCCTCTCCTAAGGCAGTTGCTCAGAATAGCAGTGTGCACGTCAGGATTGTGGTGTTGGCACACTGTGCTAGTTACGGGATTCCTTGTAATGCGTAAGAACAGCTGAGGAAACGTGAACTGGAACACAAGCAAACTGAGCTAAATCTAACTTTCCTAAGTGGGGCTGGGGGGGTGGAGGGGATTGTATCTGGTGCTTTTGGGATCTCTTGTAAGAATATAAGCTCTTTGTTTCAGCAAAAAGGAAAAGCAAAACTATGCAAAAGAAGGTTTGGATGCACATATCTTAAATTAGAGGTTTGCTATGGATAGCTTCATGGGCGAGTTCCAAACATTTCAGCCAAAGTATTAAATTTTCTTGAAAGAAAAGGCATGTGCTAGACCAGCAAAAGAGTTTTTCCTCTGCATTAAGTAGAAGTGATTGGGAAGAGCATGCCAGTGCGTTGTAATGATATAACAATATCACCGGTCCCTTCCTACTCTAAAGAGGAGTAGCATCTCATGGGAGAAAACGAGTGACGCAAAGGTCTTGCAAAAATGAAGGGTTAAAAAGTTTGCACTTCAGTGGGAGTATAAAAATAATGCTTCTCATCATCAGTTCTAGTTAAGGATAAGGGGTGTTTAAACTGTGTACTATGATCTATCTGAAGTCTTGAATTCTGCTCAGCCTGTATAAAGAATTAACATGAAAAACATTAAATGGAAATTCTGACTGAAACAGGGAAGCACAAAACACACCCAAGCAAATGTGTTTAGAGCAAACCAGGAAACTAGGTAACTGTGTCAATAAACTAGCTTTATGCAACACACTAAAATACACCTTATTTACTCTGCCTCATCTACAATTCAGTTAGCAGCACAAGGTTATTTTAATACTATACAGAGATCAGAGACTATAAAGTGCTTGTGGGTACAGGTGCAAATGCTTCTCAAAGAGAGAGAAATACAAATACTCGTTCATGAAATTCTCGGGAAGCTTTCTTTTTTTAATCAGCATTGCCATTTTATTGTTTAACCTACCCTGCTTGATCTCCCTACTTTTGGTTAATACGGGAGTCAATTACAGCTTCATCTGTGCAGAATTAACTTTATAGAATATACACCAGGGATTTGTCTATCTCCTCTATTTAGATCTATGTCATAAAAAAATATGTAGTCGAGAACTGTGTGCAAGCACTGCATATGGTACAGGCTTTGCAGATTTATTGTAAAATCATTTTAAATCGGTTAAGCTCTTGCCAGAAGTTAATTAAATATGTTCCTTTGGTGGGGGGTGGGGGGACTCTGTGTGTATGCGTGTGTGTGTGGGGGGGGGGGCCTTCTGCCTCACTAGGTGGCAGTGTCTGATTACATCTGGAAGGACCACGCCAGCAAGCCTGGTGTCTCCAGCTGTGACCTCCAGCGCCAGGATGAAAGCCTTGACTCTGCAGCTACCTGGAGAGGTGGCACCACCGTTCACATCTCTGTCTACACTGTTCACCTCAGCGGCTTCCAGGAGCTCTACAGGCACTTCCTCAGGCTACCTGATGGGGCTATCGTTGAGGTAGGTCCAAGCAGGCTCCTCACCTTGCAGGTTTTTGAAGGCGAAGGTGTGTGCTTCAGAAGTAGGTCAGTATTGAAACAGGAAAATAGTCCTGCCTGACCCTGCGCAAAATACACACTGAAATCTTCCATAGGAAAACCTCACTCCTAAACAGAATGTAAAATCAATGAGTTAATGCATTTGCAGTGCAAAGTACTTATTCAGAATTATTTATAGAGCCATATAAAGGCAATTATGTAAGATATACACTGAAACTACACACGTAGAGATTATTCATAAATATGTATTGCTTAGAACTGTATACAGTCATTCTGTACAGGAATTATTATATATATAAATATACAATGTAAGTATTGTGCACATTTATTTTACAGCTAGTACTACAGGTATGGTCGTTCACTTAGTTCTTCCTCAGATACACAGAGCTAAGGCACAGTTAGATTACTTACTGGCATCTTTCAAGTTTTAGATTGAACCCTGGATGTTGTCAGGTTTTTAGCAGCTTGTGCACTAAAATAAAATACAGGATAAGATTAAAAAGAAATATTGCCCATTACTTGTTTCATAGGCTAAGTTTTGTTCCCTTGCATTGTCATTTTTGTTCTGAATGCTTAGAAGAAGTGCATTTTCTTGTTGCCTTTGGTCTTGCGTTGAGAGACCTCTAAAAATATTTGGCATCTAAGAGAAAGTAGAGTGAAAGAACATTACCTACCCAGATAAGAAGTGGAAGCATCATCATGGAGGTCTGTTTACCATAGAAAACTGGCACAAATGACACTGAAGTGCAAAGTTTTCAGCTGTTCACTTCTAAGGTGAAGGTTCAAGTATGTCTTTCCAGCATGAGACAAACATTGCTTCTGCTCCTTTGGTTATTGTTTCAAGACTGTTTTCTTTCTTAAGAGATTTTATTCTTGATGTCTTTGCCCTACTTGGTTTTTAAAAGAAAACTTAATTTAAAGGAAACTGTCCTCAAGGAATCCAAATGTAATTCTCTGCCCCAGGAACTTGTGATTCACCAGAGTGAAGACAACAGAGTCTTAGAGCTGGCCAAAGAAAACAAGAGAAGGCATGTGGCCTACATGAAGCAGAGCTTAATTATTGAAACAAAGAAACCAGCAAATCCGGGTCCATGCTGAAGTCTGTTAAAGATTGTCGTATTGGCTAAATTTTTGCTAGAACACCTTTTCCCTGTTTGAGGTCCACAGTGCAGCACCATTTCTACTTTTTGCCTGTTACAAATGGTGGTCTTTGCAGAATAGTTTTTCCCAATTAAGTTCTTTTTAGCTTTTCAGTCATGAGGTTTTGTTCAGCTTCCAAACAAGCTGAAGGAGGGGCTTTGAACACAGGAGGCAATCTTAACCCAGTGCACTGGTGCAGTTCATTAATCCCTTCTGCATTTGTGAGAGAGGAGAAACGCGTTTCCATGCAATGTAATTTTGTCTTCCCAGGTGAGCTTCTCGGAAGCTTCCTGCTTGCAGACTGATGCTGGTCAGCATCCACAGAGTGAGTTAGCACTGCGTAATGCGGGTGGCTCAAGCCAATTCTGTACAGTTTCCCACAGCAGATCACAACATAGTCTGTCCCTAAAATCTACATGGCTGAGTCTTATATCATCATCTTGAAAGCTGCATGTCTAGTTTAGGAGACCAATGCACACTTTACAGCATTTTTACTTGTAGATCCAAGTACAATTACATATAAGAAATGTGCTTAACTAATAATTGCAGTAAAACTTACATACAGATCTTACATTTAGCTGATAATGGATGTAATTATACATTTGTGTATTTTGTAGGTCAAGGCTTTCTACTTCAGTTCCAAATTAGGTATATTCTATAAGTTAATGAATTTTAAAACTCTACACTGACTAGTGAGAAGTTTGCTGCCATGGGGCAAATACACCTGAGCTTTACCCCTTGCTGCTGTTGCTGCCCTTCAGGAACAGGTTTTTTTTTGTCTCTGCTGCAGGTAGACAAGCAGTGGTATTGAGTAGGGTTAGAAAATCATTTTGGAGCTAAAAGGTTGTATCGCAACCTTAAGTGTATCTTTTAAGACTGTAGGAAATGATGACTACATGGGCTTCTTGGGAAAATGAAAAATCTGTCTCCTGTCTGCTTCTTCTGTGGGCAGCTTATTACATATAAGTATTTTGACTCTGAGTATTTAGAGCTAGTCCTAAAGATTCAGGTAGTTTATTTTACCACTATGTAGCCTAATTTAGGTTTTTTGTTTCCAGTGATTCCACGGAAAGATTTTTCCAGATCCTTACAGTCTATTTGATCAGAAGACTTCTCTTATTCTTCAGCCTTACTTTATTAACTATCAGTTTCTGTGTATTTATTTGGATCACTCTTTAGTGTAAATAAGACTCTCTCTTCCAGAAGTTTACTTACCTACATAATCTAATTTCAAAACCTTATCCATTTTCTGCCAGACACAATGCTTCAGCAGAAGAAACAAGACGGGGTCCAGTTTTGCTTTTCATTCCCCTCCTCACCCTGCTAGCAGTGGTGAAGGAAGGAAGGCTCTTCTTCCATGGTGGTGAGGACAGAGGTTGTCACCTATCCTCTCCCTGTGGTAGGAATGACAGCTGCCTTTCCTCTTTCTTCATGATCAACAAGCCTCTATCATGAAATGCTGTCTCGCAACTGTGCGAACATGGCCTGTAGGAACAGAGGAGGTCTGTGGCAACTGTGATTTGTCCTACCTTTGCATATACATCTGCCTTGTCTGCAGAGTCCAAAGAGCAAGAAAACAACCAATTTTCACTTCTTTTTCCTCTTTTTTGGGTGGGCTAGTGCTATTGTACAACTGTAGAATGCAAGGAGTAATTCAACAGCATCTAGCAACTTCTTCCTGCAAAACAGTGGTGCTTTTTATTACAGTAACCTACCAAGGGTGAAAATGGAATTATTTCAGTGTAACTTTTTGTTTGTTTGTTCACTTTTATTAAGAAACTGGAAAGGCATGTAACTGAAGAGAACAAAATGGAAAGGCTTTGACTTTTTAATTTCTGGGACTTTCAGGAGTCATACTTGGAAGAGCTATAACATCTATTCTTAATTACTGCAGTAGGACCTCATTAATTCAAATACTGGGGACTAAGATCTCCCCATTGGATGTGTAATACTTTGTGCCATTACAGCATGACGGTTGCTGGTACTGGTAGGTGTTCTTCAGAAATAATATGTATGATAAGAGGAAATGAGTAATTTGGTAGAAAACAACACAGAAATGGCAATAACTTTAAAAGGTGTGTGCAAATATAGGCATTGTTGAAAGGTATCACCAGCATGAGCTGTAGGTTCTTAGCATTCCATTAACTGAGGTGTGTGGACGGGTTAGTGAGCTCTGGGTTATTGGGGTGGCAGTATATCTCTCATCACTGTATTTAAATCACTGGGCCAAATTCTTCCTCCAATTCATGTGTTCACCTCCTAGTGACTTCAACCTCAGATATGTTTCTGTATCTGCAGGTATTCTTTGACAGGCATAGGAGGAATTTTACATAATCTTGCTTTAAAGTCCTTGGATGCTCCTAAGGAATTTATGTTAAATTCAAAACCTCATCCTAGTCTTTTTTACTTCTGTGAAAGCAAGATTTTCTCACAGCCCTAATTCAGCAAAGCACTTAAGTGTGAACTTCATTTAAGCCAAGGAGCCAAAACACTCACTTTGATAATACTTTCCTTTTTTTTTTTTGAGAGTGAGTAAGGCCAATTTGTAAGTGCTGTGTGCAGGAGAACACTAGCCAGAAATAAATGTCTCTTTATACAATAACTTCTTTAAAATAATTATTTCTTTAAATATAGTATTCCCATTAAAGGTCCACCTTTGCTGGTATAACTAGAAATTTCATGTCTGGTATGAAAAGCAGTTTTATAGGTTTCATAAGCATGAGGCAAAAATAACTGTTTTAAAAGGAACATTAAGTACAAGGTGACATGTATAAATTACCCTAGAAATGTTAAAAAAAAAAAAATTCTTTTTAAAAGTGCAGCATAAAAATTATAGAGGTTAAACTTTTAAGTGCAGTCCTTTTATCATAAGCATTGTAAAACTCAAAGTATTCACATGCACTAAAACCCATTTTCCTTTTTACCTATAATATATTTCTCCTTTATAGTATTCAATTTAGGTGTTGGCTAACCAAGGAATGACCTTCCCAAAATAAATCACTTTTCATGCTTCCCCTTATTCATTAATCTTATGTTATTGTAATATACAGGGAATTATTGAGTTTTAGCATTTTAAATGTATTTGAAATCCATGCACGGAAAAGTTAATGATAGTGGTACATGTTTGCTGTCTACATGGTGATAACACCAACTTGGTGATTTTTATCTTGACTTCTGCTGACTGGAGTTGATTTCTTATTAAAAGGGCAAAGATAAGTCACTTTAACTCAGCAAAAAATCAGTTTCCTATTATAGGTCTAGTAAACCTCAGCATTGTAGAGGAAGTTTTTGTATAGCATGATTTTATCTATCAAATAAGCCTACACAAATGTCAAGGATTCATCCAATTTAAACTTACTGGATAAAAGAGATCTGTTTTCCCTAATTACTTGAAAAGTACCTAATAGTAATAGGATAAGACAGTGTAGGTGACTAGCCAATTACTTAGTTTAAGCTATTTACATCAATCCATATGCTATAAATTATGTCTAAACTCTCTTGCACTTCTGGAAAAGTGAATAAAATCATACAAGTTTATTTTGAATACAAGATCAGATATGGTATGCTGAGTGACACTTAAAAAGAATGAAACAGTAACCGAGGCTTATTTTCTGAAGCAATCTTGACACTAATGCTAAATTACAGCTTGGAAACATCTAGCATTTTTACCTTTATGAGAAAAGGCTTTTTACATATTTAACATAATTCTAGGGAAAATATACTGGAATTATGTATAAAGATATGTACACTGTAACCAAAGGGCATTTATATTCCCCAGTAGAATACTTACAACAATTTTATTGCCATTTGGTGTCATTTTCTAACAGATATAAAATACAGCCAGTAAACAAACTAGACTTTAGATTTAAGCTGACAGCTGTTCCTTCAGAAGCAATATTCAGATATTTAATCTTAAGAATACTGAATATTTTACGAGTGTTTGAGCAAACTATACTTTTAGCATGTAAGGATTGTGTGCTTTTGTATACAGTTCTTGGATCTGATAATGACACTAAAAAACAACCTTAGAATAATCTATGTGTTTGTCGCTCCCATGTATTCCCTGGACAAATCAACAAATTGCCTCATGTTTTATTCTTAATTCCACAAATTCTTTTTATATATACAATATTACTCTGAATATTGGGCCCTATTTTTTTCCCGTATGTGCATAAGCCATACAGTTGACTCCAGTGCAGTTTATGCATGTATCTGAGTGCAGCTTTTTCTGGCTCTAACTTCATTAAGGGAATAAATTGGCCAAATTTACCACAAAAGCACTACATGCTGTTTTCATAAACAGTCCCACTGTAGTGATCACCAAAGATTTATGAAGAAGAGAAAGAGGGAGTACTGCTCCAGCTCAGTAACTGAGGTTGGTACACTACCTAATGGCTTCTTCATCATACGGCTTCATCATCTCACCAGACCCTTCAGAGGGAGCAGGAAAGCTCTGGTCTTTCCAAACCATGAGCTGGATCAGCTGAGGTGAGTGGGTGAGGACTTCTTGGGTGGGGAGAGGCTGGGCAAATGTAGTCATTTGGTGTAAATTGACCCACGTTAGTTGGCTTCAGCAGCATCATGCCAGGTCATCCACAAACACGGCCAGTTTACAAGAATTCAGTTTCCTGGAGATCCCTGTACAACTAGGGGTTAACAGCAAAGGTTTATTCTTTGCAAAAGTGATTCCACCCACATTAATGCATGTATGTGTGTACGTACTCCTGGGCTGAATATGCTTTGCCACAGGCTGTGCCAGAAACTCATAGAGCCATGGGGAAAAATGTATTTGCATCAAGAAACCAAGTCTTGCTTATCTGTGGTGGAGGCTGTGGTCTGATAGAAGGACCAGGAAAGTGATGAGATGGATCCACCACTGGGTCTCAGCAAGACACACAAGCTTTCAGATAACCAGAAAATGACTGAAATACCTACACTGCGGCATTATAACCTTGTTCTCTATATGAATACGCAATTTTAAATCAAGCTGGCTTCTTTTTAGTGTCAGAGAACACAGGGCAAGAAGCAAGGGTTACATACCTAGCCAACACATATACAAATATTTTATCAGCATGGATATTTAAATTTATTTTTCCATGGGGGCCTGAAGAATTAGAGATGTTTCCTTTGGATGTTCACGGAAGGGATGGGAACAAGTTCAAGTTCATCCATGCAGTCTGAGCCAATGCTCATGGGAGAAATGTTGTCATGTCACTCTAGTTGGACTGTATAGCAAACATCAGTGCTTATAATTAAGGGGTACTTTAAAAGTGCTATTTTGTATTGAAAGATTTCCCTTTCCATTCCAACCCACTTTAAACACCCAGGTTTGCTGTGTTTTCAGTTATTTTCTGAATGACTTTATGGTGCAAAGGTAGAGCGACTGGTTGCTGCAGAAGGTATTTTGTACTCTTGAACACTTGCAATCTTTATTCATCTATCACGTAGTTTTACTTGAATCAGCAGTAAAATCTCTGAAGTCAAAGGATAATTGCCAAAACAGCATTAACTTATTTTATCTGAATAAAAAAAATAACCTTTGAAAAAGTACCTTGCAGCTACGTAGATTGACAAAATGCATCAATTATATTTTTGCTCACTTTATAATTACACTGCAGTAAGCGCACAGTGAACTTTACTGCACGGTTGATTAACCATAAGGTTACTGCTATTAAGTCACTCTCAGAAACAACAACTTGGACTGTAATTTAAGTAACAGAACTGTGCTCAACATCTGATCAAGTCTAAAAATCTGACATGCCCATACAAGCTTCAATTTAAAATTCACAAGTAAATGAGAGCACCTTAAGTGTGTAGCAAGGGGTTTCTGTTGCTTTGGTCAGACATGCTGGGTATGTGAACTAACAGATTTGAAAGAGTTTTAGCATGTGTTAACCAACACCAATGGAAAGGATTTTCCAATGAACTCTAAATATTCCCTCTATCCTCTTTTTAGCATAGAAACAATTCTTATGAGGAGCGGCTGAGGGAACTGGGGTTGTTCAGTCTGGAGAAAAGGAGGCTGAGGGGAGACATTATTGCCCGCTACAACTACCTGAAAGGAGGTTGTAGTGAGGTGGGTTTTGGTTCCTTTTCCCAAGTTAGAAGTGATAGGACAAGAAGAAACAGCCTCAAGTTGTGCCATGGGAGGTTTAGATTAGACATTAAGAAGAGCTTCTTTACCGAAAGGGTTTTCAAGCATTGGAACAGGCTGCCCAGGGAAGTGGTTGAGTCATCATCCCTGTAGATATTTAAAAGACCTGTAGCCATGACACTTAGGGTCATAGTTTAGTGGTGGACCTGGCAGAATTAGGTTTACAGTTTGATTCGATGATCTTAAAGGTCTTTTCTAACCTAAATGATTCTAAGTTTCTTTGAAATGAGTGTTCCAATTTCCGTGAAATTAGGATTAAATCCCCAGGCATATCCTGATGACATTTCCACATTTTTTCTCAGATTATTGCAACAGGAAAAATATTGCTGTTTCTGTTAGCTCACTGATGCTATAGGTCCTCTTTTTGTCTTCTGTCTTCTTGACTTTGTATATTGCAAAGTTGTTGCTGTGAAGCCCTGCCATGATGTCGTATCTCTGTCTGGCCTGCCTTGGAGATTGTTTATGCCATGATAGAAACAGTCTAGGAGAATCTAAAGCTGGACTATCCACTATTGTAAAAAAATAAAACAAAAGGTAAAGCAGTAGGTGTTCTGTGTAAATGGTACCTAGATAAGAAGAAAGAGTAGCTTGGTATGAAGAAACTTACCTAGGATTTAAGATGCACAAGACCACTTCAATATTCACTCACAGTTTTTTACTTGAGGTAGGGAATATCCCCTACACTGCCTTTCTCCCTTTGTTCTAGAAGTAATAGCGCTTCTCAGCTTCACAGGGTATCAAACCCCAAAGTAGAACAAAGATTTGAAGATGCTTCATCAGACAGATTATAAAAGTACACAGAAATACAGTAGAAATTAGTGATTATTTCCATACATAAGCCAGTGTTTGTATAATTTATTAAAGCTGTGCTAAACCAGGTTGAGAATAGCAAAATTCATTAAAACATTACAGTATTACCGGAGCAATCTGCTTTTTCTGTGCTAACATTTGAGTAACAGCAGCTAGACAGAGCTGAGGCTCTGTTACTTCTCAGCATCCAAAATTTGATTTCTCCTCACATTCATCTGAGCAAATTTTCTCTTATATGGGCACTCCAGAAAGTGAAAATAATCAGAGCCAGGGCACTCTTGTGCAAAATGCCACCCACATGACACAAGCTGAGGATCTGACATGCGATGTGGTAACTGCTAATGAACTGAGCTGGATCTGATGCAGTGTCTTGGCTTTATAACCAGTTTCCAGTCCTATAACACATCATCTCCTCCTCATGGCCATGATTTTCTTCTTTGAAGGTCTATTCTTTATTCACTCAAATCTTCTCCATGTGTCAAGAACATCATAAGAAGAAATTATTAAAAGCAACGGGCGTAAAAATCCCTATTTGACTTTTTTACTAAAGTGTTTAGAGTCTGAGAAAAATTAGGCGAATTCACATTTCACATGTGTTTAAATTGCTAATCTCAGTGTTCTGTATTAGTGAATGCATTTACAGTAACTTTCACTTTATAATATTTTGGCAGAACTGTTAGAAAAATTGTTATAAGCCTAAGAGTGGAACTGAACCATGAAAGCTAAACTGTAAGCTGCTGCAAAACTGGGTTATTAGTATGACAGAATAAAATTTCACACACACAAAAGCTTCTAAGCTGCAATATTTTGAAAGCAAGAAAAGAGGGGTGGGGAAGTATAATCAAAGTCATCTATGTTCCCTCTGATAACCACTGAACGCTGCCATAATAATATGTTGGGTTTGTACATTCTGTTTTTCAGGCATTTGGTGATATCACTGGAGAAAGTCTTTTGTGTAACGAAATGAGCACAGCCCAGGAGCGCGTAAGCGAAATGGACAGCGTGCTGCATACATCTTCACCTATCAAGCTGAGGGAGAGGAAAAAGAGTACAGCAGGGCGGAAAGGTATTATTTTCAGTTGCTGTACCCAGCTGAAAAACAATGCTGATACCTGAGCATCAAACCATGGGAGGGCGAGAAGAAAGCAGATAATTTGAAAACAGTTTCTTTTGGAAAGACTAGGGTGAGATCGGTTAGGGCTGAAATTTCACAGTTGTGTTTTCCAGTGGGTCTTTGTCCTTGGGTAGTTTCATATGTCTGTTGCAAGAGTCCTGAAGGCTGAAGAGCTGTCATTCACCCAAACACTGTCCCACTGTCTGTTCAGAAACTCAGTACAGTAATGCCATCCAGAGCAATCTATCTGCAGCAAAGACCAGCATTGAAAGTATGCTGAGAGCAGGCTTGAATCAGATACTTTATATATAATTAGGTATGTCTCCACACATATTGATCTGAGCGTGAAAGTCCCAATCCCTCAGACTTGCACTGTGTTTTCCACTGTGTACTGAGAGCCACTGGCCCCCTCCCAGTGCCTAGAGAATTACATGCAGAATGAAACAAGCCCATATACATCAAGTTGCAAAGTGAAGCTGCTGCTGATCAAAGGTAGTATCAGCGTGTTCGATGACAAAGAACTATGGAACACTCTGGATGTCCTTAGATGTCACTGTTATTGCGAGATACCAATTTCCTCTCGTTCCTTATTCAAGGTATCAGTACCAGATCTGGCTCTACCAGATCCCTGCACTTGGCTGAGTCCTATCAGTGTCAGATTTCTGATACCCTCTGAGCAGTAAAGTTCAGTTAAAAGCACCTTGTGTTACTTTCAAATCCACCATAATCTTGTCTGCTCACACAGTAACCTTGGAAAGTTCACATGAGCACACAAGATGCAGTTTTTCAAAGGAAAATTGATAAATCTTGTGTATGGGCTCTTGCTCCTGTATCCCTCTTGTTGGATGAGAGACGTCATTGGTACACGGGCACCTGTGTACTTACCTCATGTCTTTCTCTACATCTTTTTTTCTAATCTTCAGGAAATGACATTGTCTCTGACAAGAGCTAAGTGCTGCAGTAACGCATAGTCCATAGACTTGTTTACAGCCCGATTCACATCCATGACACGGATACTGGCTGACAGGATTCACCGTTCTGATGTCCACACATGTGTGCATCCAGTGTTGTCCTGCAAATGCTCCGTTCATAGCTCTTCTGTGGCTTCAACAAGCTTTTCAGTGTGGTGAGCTCACTGGATCAGATCACAGATCAGATCAAGCAAATATGATTATTTTAATTTTTTTTTTTTTTTCCTTCCAAATAGCGGGACATTCCTAGATTTCTCAGGTTTGCTTATTCCTGCTTTTCTAGGTTTACTTGTACCTGCTAGTGGTGGTGGGGAAAATATTGCTGATTTGTATTTCAAGTTTCATGGCTAAAACATTGACAGTGTTTTCAGTAATTGTTCAAAGCACAACACTATTTTAATTACAAGGCTGCAAAGATGTCCAAGAAGAGGAACAATGATGGCTTCATTCCACCAGTTCTGGTGCCAAGTCCCAACAGGCAGCAAAATTTACAAGATCCCAGAGAAGATCATTTTGCTGGGACCTTAATGTTGGTTAGAGCTGCTTCCCTGGGAGCTACAGCATCTTAGAGCAACCTGGAGGTTATCCTTGTGCTTTCTTAGTAGTATTAAAGTATTGCTCATTAGTTGAAACCAGTCAGTGCCTATTCTATTTGGCTTCACACAAGTACCTAAGAACTAAAGTTCATGCCCCAAAGGTAAGGACTGCAAGAGAAAAACAGAAGGAGAAGGTGTGAAGGTGAACAAATGCAAGAAAGGTGAATTCATTTGTCCAAGGTCGCCAAAGTCAGAGGCAAATGCAGAAATAGAGGGCAGACTGCCAGTGCCCTGACTCTTGGTCTTCCCTGTACTAAGATCCTTTTTGTCCTGAAGATTCAGATGAAAAATGGAAAAGTCTTACCTTCCTGGTATTTTGAATCATTCATAGAGAATAATTGTAATCAATTAACATAGTAACCAGTGACATTTTTCTAATACATATGCTTTTCTGGTGTCCCTTTGTTCATACTGGTATGGTAAACTTTTTTCAGATGCATTTACCTTTGCAAGATCTTTACCTGTGTCTGGAACATTGTTGATTGATTTTTATACTTAAATCTATGGTTTTCATCCATCTGAATAATAATTAAATGACATTAGGTAGTAACCTGGACGTTTAGATATCACTCCTGAAAAAAGTTTTTCTTTGCTTTTGCAAGATAACAATTTGTTTTCCTCTTTTTTTTTTTTCTTCTTTTAATTGATTTGTATGCATGTGCATATGTGTGTGTTTGTACGTGTTACACCCAGACAGAAAAGGTGTTAAAAATCCTCTGAATATCTACAAGAACTGATGTGATTTCTGTGGGTTCTATTGCATCAGATATTACTTGGATGACTTCTTTCTGTCATAACAGGAATAAAGCCTTTTTAATGTTTGCTCTGCCTGTTGACGCTTTAACCTAATGTACATAATATTGAAAGAGAAACTATCTGAAGAGAAACTATCCAGTCTCAGAATTTTTCTGTGGATTTTTTCTACCCGAGTTGAGTCACACTTTTCAGGGATTACCCCAGCATCTGGAGTAATGCCGATTACCCCACAATGAGAGAATGACACAAGCAATGCAGTGGAGTCCACTAGGATTGATTGTGTACCTGACCTTCCTCTGCTATATGTTATGATGGTGATCTGTAACCTACTGCAACTTACAGAGGACAGTACCAAGAAGACAGCATGCTGTGGGCAGCATCATACCTTGTGCATCTTCTTGGCCTCAGTTTTGTCTTTGAATATGACTGAATGTAATGGTAAAAATTCCTTCTGGCAATATTGTATCCTAGGTTTCCCACAGAGTTAAGATATCCCAGTCTGGTTCTGTGAGATTTTGACTTCAGTGTTGGTAATATGCCATCATTTAGACTGATGACTTCACATGTAGAGCCACCACACCTTCAGTTCTGATAGGAATATGCTGATTTGTTAACAAATGTGGATCTTGTCCTGAGACTATGCTCAGCATGAAGGACTTGATTCACCACTTTTATTCCCTCAGTTATGTTGGCATGTCTCCACCGACTTTCATCTGATCTGGGATGTACAATTCTGCAATGGTACGTATTCTTGAAAGCTGAACTTAAAGTGTGCTTAAATATTAAGAAAATTTATCTTTATTTTTGCTTAAAGCTTACAATCCTACAATTTTGATTATCACATTGTGTGAGTTCCCCTGGTTGTTGGTTAGTATACATTGGGTGGCCTTGGCTTTGAAATTGTTTTCTGAAGTGCTCTTGTTGGCAATGTCATCCATAAGGCTCGGCTATAGTTGGATAGTAATTGCCTGTCTATGCAGTGTTCCTTTACAACAATTTTCTCCTGTGTAGCTATATATATGTAGTCATTACTGAAAAGTGTAAATAAAGAATCCTTTTAGTGGTGTAGTTTCCCTAGGTACCTACTGTGCTCTTATTATCTAAAACATACTCCCCATCTGTAGTTCTGTTCTATTAAAGGATAAAGACATAAGTATAAATTAAAAATTAAAATGCTTGTTGTAGATTGGAGAGCAAGGTCTATTAGAATATATCTGGCGCTAGGCTCACAGTACAGTAGATAGATTACACTGAGCACCAGTTAAGCAAGGGGATGAAAAATGAGTGATTTTCATCATTCAGTTAAATATAGTGCTAAGTGGTATGTGCTAGCATTAAAAGCAAATTACTTAGCACTTCACCAATCACAGCATGAGAGCATTCCATTGGAAGCAGTATTTCCAGTGATGCTCAGTCCCCGGTTTTATTAAATAAATCAGCTGTTAATGCTTAAAGGAAGCAGTTGAAGACTTATTGCTATGATAATAAAAAGATTGAAAATGTAAAAATAAAGAGAAGCAGTACCTCATTTTAATGAAATGCCCTAAGAAAACCTCCCTCTCTCTTAACAACAAAATTCCAAAGTGCTTGTAGATCTGTAGTATTTGCATCTCCTGTACCCTCTTTAGGTCTTTCTTTCTTACTAATGAATATGACCTTTCCTTTTTTTTTTTTTGACTTTCTTATAATGACATCTTTTTCCTCATAAATCTGCTGCCATGTCATTGAACATTTTGATGAGCTTTTCTGATTCCCTCTTATATCTCCTTGATAGGATATTACTATCCAGTAATCTAGAGATGGGAAGCCTAATCCTCAGCACAGGTACTTTTTGGTTGCTCAGTTAAAGACGATGGAGATGTGAGAGTTTACACCAGAAGAGGTTTTGACATTGAGGGCTACCTTTATATCACACAACAATGTTATTTCCTCTACAGCAATGGGCCTTGGGAGACACTCAAATCTTCTGTCTGAACGTGTGGAAGCTGTGAGAAGTCATAAACCTGTCTGAGTCTTAGACTATTCCTAGGCCTCTTCCTCCTAAACAGGAGTTTTATCTGTCTGGCAGGAGCCACACAGCAAAAGTCCTGGGAATGGCATATGCAGGAGATGGTCCAAGGTCTGAGTCACAGCTGCATCTTCACCAGCAAGATCAAACATTAAAAGGAGAGAAAATGACAGTTTGGGTATCAAAATTAGAAGATTAACGAGTCTATGCATGAAGCTGAATCCATGATTTTCCCCTTGGTGTCATTCTTTGAGGAATCCTATTTTGAGTGTCCTTTTCTGACTAGATTATAAAGCTGTTTTCTTTATAAAGAGGGTAGGACAAAGACCAAGGATCTCCGGTCAGTACATAATAATAGTATAATAGTAAAACAGTAAAATGCCACCTCTTCTGGGGATTTGTTGTAAACATAACAAACAGTTATTTTCTTTGGTCGGGGGAGGAAAGATAAGGGGTAATCACCTTAAATTTGTTGCAAATATTGTCTGTTTCTGGGTTTTTTTGGAGACAGGGCAAACAACCATACCTAGATAAGGGCTAAGCTAGATAGTTAATCTGTTTTAGTACAAATGTTGGCTGGAGATGTTTTGAATTTTCTTCTGGTCCTACGTTTCTGAAGATCTGTGAAAATTATGAGATCTGCTCAAAACAAGTACCTTTTCCATTTGTGCTTAACACTTTAGTGAAATCAGTGTAGTCCTATGCAGCAGAAGTCTTTCCACTAATAGTGTAAGATAATGATATTGGGCCTGAAATAGTATTTTGTAAACACTTGGCTTATTTAAAAAATGTTTCCTTGTGAAAAAAAAAAAAAAAAAAATCTTTTACAATATATGATCTAAAACAAGGTGTTTAAACAATGCTTCCTTCTTTAGCTGCAGCAGATTTTCATTCTCATTTCCCTATTTTGTGGTGCTTGGACGTGCACTGAGAAGTTGGTTTTTTTCCCTATTGTACAAGGTTTTTACTTGAAGTAGTTTCTTACACCTTAAAACAGCACATATCGGTTTTGGTACCAATATAACATTTTCTTCTCAAAATATTTAAGGATATGATATTTAACCTAGTTTTCAAAATACAGAATTCCTTTTTACATTTTCTTGGCTGACATGTAATGGTTCTGATGCATCTTTTCTGGGTATGCCGATCCTGTCATATACAGTAATATGAAATAATGACACAAGGTTGACTTAACTAGACATAATAGGGCATATTTCTAAAACATTCTGTATGGGAGGTATATGCACACATCTTCCTACTTGTTAATGAAATTGGAGAAGTTCCCCATCTGCACGACGACATATATTTATAACAGCCTCCTACTCCAAAGGAGTAGAACCCTTACATAACAAAATAATAAAAATAAAAAAGAAAGGACCCCCCACAACACTGTTTCAGATAAATTTCAGAACTTCACTATGCAGTGGAAAATATAACCACATTGAATTTGGAGCAACGGACAACTATCTTTGCATCTAAACCCAATGTGTGGATGTGAAGTATGTGTGTGCTCACATGAATAGAACAATAGCAGGACAAATTTCAGTAGCAAGGTGCTTTGTTTGAAACCTTTTCAGGGGTTTATCTGCTGTCTGTGCTGTTTAAGTCTTTATTTCCTATTTTTGAACTAAAAATCAGTGTTTGAAGTCTTTTGTCTTTTTCCACAAATGTTACCTGTGAGTGTATTAGAGAAGCTCTAAACTATCCGAGAACGTACGCTATCTTTTTTGTAGAATCTGAAAGATTAGAGATGGAAAAGCCTAAATTTTTTCATTGTCTTATCACATTATATTTTTTCTTTAAAAAGTGGTGGACAGGAATTGGTTATAGCCTCCTATTTTCCTGTGTTTTTTTCATGTTTCTGTTAAGAGTCACTCTTGTTTTGGGTCAAAATATTTTGTGGACAGCTGACAGTGAAAAGGTTACCACATTACATCGACCTACTAACAACTCTTAAACGCTGGCTTTTCCCTATAAATCAATGGCCTTATGCACACAAACCCAGCTTATCAGGATCACAACGTTTTACTCAAGGCTGGGGCTGTACTTAAAAGCCAAAGGCTTGTCTGTGCTCCTTTGGCAGACAGAGGGTTTTTACAGGGAATGTCAAAAGTGCTGATGCAGGCACAACTTGGTCCAAAAAGAAAATAGAAGAGATTAAGAGGTGTTGCATTCAGGTGTCCAATTTTTAGCCTTCCTCTTCTACTCTTGCTATTGTTGAGGACACAAGCTCTGCTTTGAGTATAGCTGTGCTACCTGAAGAGATCATCTGCAGCTGCTTTTTCATGCAGGAGCAGCTCTCACAGGAGCTCTGCCTCACCCGTTTTGGGATGAGTGGCAAATACCTTCTGTTCCAGCCGTTCAAGCTTTGCAGGGCCGTTTTAACCAAAACCAGGTGAGAAAGCATTCACATGAGCAACTCCACTAGCATCTCTGAGCACAGTCATCTTTGAGAGAAGGGTGTGAGGACAGGTGTGGGTGATGCTGTTATTCCTTCATCCAGCACAGCTGCAACTAAAGTGGATTTCTGCTCTGTGTCTGTCTGTCTGGTTTAAAGGTTTCTTTTGAAGTCCTGTGTTTTTTATTTGACTGCAAATGTTGTGAATGGTAAGACAGATCTTCAAGGTGAGAGCCCTCAAAGTTGGCTAAAAGGTTGGGGATGACACATGGACTTTAACACGCTCATTTTAATCCAAGGTGAAAAATGATGTAAGAAATGTATGCTGTGAGAATGCACAAGGAAGCAACACTTAGAGACTACTTCTACATTAGCAGGAGTACAGGACAATAGGAACAGATCTGTAGGGGAAAACAGCTGGTGTTGAAAGTCTGGCATCCATGACACATAGGTTGTGGGGGGTTACTTCAGACTAGTTGTAATCTGGTCCTGTGGGCTTAATGCATTGAGATGCTGGAGTAAAATAGGTTTATTCCTGGAATAAACCCTCAGCAATAAATTGGAATATTCTTCCAGCTCGTGTCAGCTAAGGAATCCAGTGAATATCCCCCAGCACTGCCGCGAAGTGAAGAAGAAAGCAGAGTAAGTAGGGACATCAGGAAGACTTGCTCCAAAAGCTCATCTAAAACAATAATGTAGAAACCCCCAAAGTTACCCACACCATCTGGTTTGGGAGCAGGTGAGACACAAAATGTCAATCTAATGGATGAAAGTTGATGGCTGTCCACTAAGGGAATGTACTCAGCTCTATAGTGGCTTAAACTCTCAGCACTGCTAGGATTGTCATCAAAGTTGTTAAGTAGCTATATGTTTTAAAATTAATAATCTTACTTAGCGAATAGTTTTCTCTCTAATACGGCCATATCCCTGGTGATATGCTCACTCTTTCAGCTTTGTCAGGATGTATGAAGAATGCAAAGGGAGCATTAGCCCTATGTAGCTGAAGGTTTCATCCACCCAGGTATGTGACAACCATATTTTGGATAAGAATGTGTGTAAAATATGCTTTATTTTTTAGCCACATAAACATATTTAAAAAAAAAAAATCTATTTTATGAGGAGGTTTTTTTTTTATATATTATTGTTCTTTTAATTATGTTCACATATTTCTTTTTGTCTGCTCAGAGAGAAGTTCAACCAATGCTTAATCTTTAGCTGATACACCTTGGCCAGAGAATAGCACTAAAATAGCAGTTGCCAACCCACTTGGACTTAACAACACTGAAGAAGGATCGGAAGCCTTTGCATCCTCCCTGAACACAATGTGCATTACTCTAAAAAAGCAAATAGGCTATTGGTTATGCCCTTAGATTTCTCTAGTATGCTTGCCAGCTGCTTTATGTGGCTGTGCCTAATTATGTGTGGTGGATGGGGAGCCCCATTCACCCTGCAGCCCTCAGCCCTCTGCTGCCCACTCAGCTGGGGCACATGCAGACCTGGGTGCTATATTCCTGGGTAAAATGAAACAAAAAGATGCTGCAAGGACCCAGTTGGAGGACTTCTCGAGGCTTCTGATCGGATGGGACCTGAATGGGAGAGGAAAGGGGCCTCATACAAGGTCAGAGCAAAGGAGGCAGTGTTTTTCCTGGCTTTACAATATTCTTGAAAGGGGAGTGATTTGCCTGGGTAATTAGGTCAAGATTGTAATAGTTTGGCTTCCTTTTATCCTTGTTATGTGGATAACTCAGATTTATTTTTTCTTCTCCACAGACTCAGCAGTACAATTTCAAAATTGACATGGTGCTTATCAGAAGTTAGTAATTGGATAGTGCAACCCATTTGTTTGATAAAGCTGAACTGTTCATTTTTGGTTTCTAAAAGCTAATAGGCATTGTTCCTTCTTTGACATTTGATTTTAATGGCTGTAATGTTGGTCCTGTCTCAACAGCTATATGTCTGGGTGTTTTCCTTGACTCCACGCTTTCTCTGCAGGCTGCAGGAGACTGGTTTTAACTCTTTAGCTTCTGGCATCTGTGGTAGTTTCCTTGCTCCTCCAAATGCTGCTGAATCCCATGGAGCTGTCAAAGGTGAAGTGCTGGGGTCCAGCGGTGAATTAAAGCTGAAGGTAAAGGTGCAATTTTCCCCAGGTATGCATTTCTCTAGTTAGTTCAGAAATAGTGTAATCATAAAAAAACGTTCATTGAATTTTGTGCCAGTGTGATCGTACAAAAGTTGGTGAGGTGGGGCGAAACTTTGGTAAAAAAGAGATGTGTAAAAATGCTTTGACTGGATCATTTATCGCTGATGGAGTTCTGTGAGGTACCACTTTTGTTACTATAGGACTGGCTTATTGCAGCTCCTTTTTCTTCAGCCTTTAAGCAAAATCAATTCATGAACTATGCAACACTGCTCTAAGGCTCTTTTTATGAGACTAGCCTAATCTACATATGGCATTGTCCCCACTTTACAGTCTTTTAATTGGCTACAAGCAGCTTACCATATTGATTGAAAAATTCTTCTTGTTACATTTAGAGCTAAAGCTAATTATGATCTTTCTCCTCTCCTTGTCTTCTTGATTTGTAGTTCACATCTCCTTCTCAGGAGCTCCCTCCTTTCTCTTTCAGCCTGGAGTCTGCTCTACTCCAGCTCATTCCCACCCTGGTTTCAAAGAACCTCATGTCTAAGTAGCTGCTGTTAGCATGGTACTGAATAAGATGGACTGCTGCAAATTCTGCTTTCCAAATAAATGCTGGGTGTTTAGAGAATATTTCAGTAGTGAAATAGAAAATTAAAATTAAAAAAAAAAATTGATCATATTTTGTGTAGCTTTATGGGGACTAAAGAGAGGTTCCATGGAAAAGGTCAGGCAGTAAATAAATAAAATGCATATTTCCTTACATTTAAGTACAGTAGAATCCTTACCGAAAGGGCTGTTAAAAACAACAGTTTTCACTCTTGATAACTGTAAATATGTAGAAAAGTTAATTCATTAATTTACTATTATGGAAGGAATACTAGAAGAAAATGCTATCATGAAGTTTTATTTTCCAGAAATCTGACTGTAGTAATTTCTCCTAGATTATGATCCAATGATCCATGAACTTCTAACTCCTGAAAAAAAGAAAAAAAAAGTGTTAAATATTGCAGAATATCCATCTTCTTTTTAAGACTGGTGCATCAGATTCTTGTACAGCCCTCACTAGAGATGTAATCAACAGGAAATCCATCTAAGTAAGAAAGATGTGAAATGGCATGCCACACTGTGTCATGACTAAGGCCAATTGAAAAAATTCTACTTGACACCCTGTGTCACAAACTGAGGGCAGAAATTTTAGCATAATTCAGGAAATAAAAAGAGAGTTATTCCAAGATCTGGAAAATGTTGTCATCAATCTCTTTGGCGTAAAAAGTGTGAATTATTTTTATTGTTCCATGTCTTTAATATCTGTATTTCCTTCTTTTATGCCTTATTTTACGCATTTAATTCAAATGAGAGAAAATGTGCTCTGGCTGAATGTCATATATATATATTGTATATAATAGAACTATGATTAACTGTATGAATAATTACCAGTTGCAAGTAAACAATTCAGATGGATAGTTTCATTAAGAAAACAACATGGGGTCATTATAAGGTTCTGGTCGCTGCCCCCAGTCTTAGAAAAAAATATAGTTCTCTGAACCACCAATCTCAACTGGTGATAAAATATCCCAAGTAGGCTCACATTAAGCTGGATAATATGCAGGCTGTTTGATTTGTATTGAATATGTGTCTGGTGGCTGGAACCCACTGTAATGAACTAGCCCACAAATCACAGCTTAATGGGAATCTACTTATACATATTGCTTAATTAAAAGTTGTGAGCTTATTAACATGTGTCTTTGGCACTGAGCTTTGGGGATGTAATCTCTGTGCAAATAAGACTAGGTTGTAAAAGTTTTATAGATTGACAATGATATTAAATTCCATACCTTAATAACCCATCATTTTCTCAAAGCATGGTTCCTATTCTGTATTTATTCAAAACTGTGGCAAATTATTTGTTTGTAGTCCTTTACAGCTTAGGACTTTGTGTACTTTTTTTATCTCAGAAGGCTAATGCTACTGGTGTTTCACCTACTTCTGTCTATTTTTTTAGGTGTTGCTAGCTATTCTCGCTGGCATACAGTCTCAGAGACTTTTTTTATTACAGAGGCACCCCATGGCACAACACTGTTAGGACTGTGCCAGTGTTTCCATTATAAACCTCTGTTTTCATGGGTTTATAACTCTACTGTAAAAATTTGCTTCAGGCTCAAACTTAGACTGAAAGTTCAGAGAGTGGGAGAGAACATTTTTGAACAATTAGAACAAAAATCTGCAGTATGTTGGTCTGTACTTGGTTACATGGCTTTCTTCATTTCTATGTAGCTAGTTTCAGAAACACTTCTGTCCAATTTTTTTCTTTTTTTATTTTTTGGCTTTATGTGACATACTAGCTGGGCTGTTTCTCCTTCGTCTCAGCTAATTCCATTTTGTCTTCATTATTGCTTTCTGTTCTGGTTTGAGGTAAAACAGAACCAATTTTCTTTTCAGTAATTTTACTTTTCAATTAAGTCTCTTCTAAATAATGCACCTCTGAAATTAGCAGCATATTCTTCAAACACTGTCGGCTTCCAGCAGATAAGGTCTGATGTTTATAGTTAATACCAAGGAATTGTTTATACTTATTTCTATAACAACCAAGGTGAGCTAACTTTGTTATTTGCCCCATTGGAGCATTGAAAGCAGAAGAGCATAGAGGGGTTGCACCTGTGGGGAGGAGCAGACAGGACAGGTGACCCAAAACTGACCAACAGGGTATTCCATCCCATCTGCATCATGCTCAGTGTAATAGCTGAGGAATCAGAGGATCAGACCTCTCTTTCTTCAAAAAAAAAAAAAAAAAAAAAGAATAACACAATCTCTTGTAAAGCTTTAAAACATGACTTCTGAATGAGGCACCTCTTCTTTCTCTATGGAAATATTTAAGTCATTTTGCCCTATTTGGTACCTCCCCTTAGAGACTTTGCAATATGATGATGCCACAGGAGAGAAGAAGAGAGAGAATTCGTAAATGGAGATAGAGAGATGAGCTTTCAGAAGTTGTTGCAAGTCACAGATTCCAGTGGTTTTCATGAATACCACACGTACTGTTGCTATCCTTTCAGAAAAGAATCATACATTTTCACATTACAACCTCTGAATCACAGATGTATGAAAGAGCAAAGAAACCAAACTCTATTCTCAGTAGTTTTGGTGGCTTAATCTTCAAGAACTCAGGTTGAGGAAAGGACTATTAGCTGTGGATATGCCACCTCCCTTTCATGCCTCGTTCCCCATCCCCTTACCTCAGTGTCCCAGCTGAGAACACACACATGGTGAAGAGCTTTGGTTTTCCCCAGCTGATTTCTTTGCCAGAAAAGGGTTAGAAACCATTTCAAACAGATGTGCTCTTCATGCAAGAAGGTTGTCTTCATTGCCAGCATCACGTGACATGATGGAGAGGTGCTCCATCACATGGAGCACCTCTCCTATGAAGACAGGCTGAGAGAGCTGGGGTTTTTCAGCCTGGAGAAGAGAAGGCTCCAGGGAGACCTTATAGCAGCCTTCCAATATCTGAAGGGAGCCTACAGGAGAGCTGGAGAAGGGCTCTGTCAGGAAGTGTAGTGACAGGACAAGGGGTAATGGTTTTAAATTGGAAGAGAGGAGATATAGATTAGATACCAGAAAGAAATTCTTTACTGTGAGGGTGGTGAGACACTGGAACAGGTTGCCCAAAGAAGTTGTGGATGCCCCTTCCCTGAAAGTGTTCAAGGCCAGGTTGGATGGTGCTTTGAGCAACCTGGTCTAGTGGGAGGTGTCCCTGCCTGTGGCAGCAGGGTTGGAACTAGATGATCTTCAAGATTCCTTCCAACTCTAACCATTCTATGATTCTATGACTCTGAGTAAGTGCAAATGAAACCAGCTCTCCTTGAAGAACCTGAATGTGAGAAGTGAGAACTTCACTCTCCACAAAGGACTTGAACATGGGAGGCGAGATCAGTCTGAGGGGAACTGCACTGATATGCATGATGTTTACCAGAGATCTACACAGTTCTTCCACCCTTAAGGAGACAGGAGGATAGGTGCAACACCTTTGTCTCTGTGTTTTACTATCATGCTACCCCTGAAAAATGTATCTGGGAGACAACTAGGGATGGTTGCTCAAACAAACAGGGACACGGGCAGTATTCTTGTGTGGCAGATCTGTTAGATCTGCCATAGACAGTCCGAGACAGGTGCAGCTGAGTCCAACCTCAAGTTTCTGTGCAGCAGCAGAAATACTGACAGCACTGCGGTATCTCTTCCGTGGTGTGCTGTCACCAAATCAAAATGGTTACCCACCTTTGGAGATCAATGCTGTTGCAGACAGCATAGCTTCACGTCTGAGATGCCCTACAAGAAGACATATCCTCCACCCCTTGAGCTTGTGGTCAATCACTGTCTGTCAAGAGGTCCAAATGCTCTTGTGCCTCCTAAAGCTTTGGGTTAGATCATTACCAGGACCTGCTGCTAAGAGAGTTTTTCGTTGAGGAAAAGAAGAGAAATGAGGGACTATCTCTGGAGAGGGTTCCTGAATGGCCTGGATCTAGTTTCTACCTCGGTTCTTTGTTACCACACTGGATGCTGCAATGGGATCCCATCGCAACAAACTGAGGTGCAGCAGAAAGCAGACCTGGACCAGGCTGTGATATTTCACAGTCCTGATTTTTACAAGAACCTGACACAACACTTGATGCCTGCATGAGTTTTTAAGGTGAGCATTATATAATAATGAAGTATTAATCACAAGTGACTAGCAACTAGATATTTCTTTTTAGAGTAGGATGAAGATGAATATGTCTTAGTTGAAGAAATAAGGATTATTTTCAATATATATGCTAAAATAAACTGTATAACTACTCTGTATTCACAGCAGTTAATATAACTGCATATGACAATTGAATAAGCTAAGTTATAATAAAATATCCATGAAGGATTTGCTTTTTGTAGCCCACAAAGTTTGAGTCCTGTACATGGACTGCTTTTATTCCAATTGCTTCATTTTTTGCATTCATCAGCAGTTCTGACAGTTAAAAAGGTAATTATTTCAGTTTGGCACAAAACTCAGTTATTTGGAACAATTGATTAGAAAAAGATCAGGTCAGATGTGGTTTTGATTTCAGTCTTCATAACTGTATAGTGAAAAGGAATTTTGAAACAAATGGTTGTTTCAACCTGAATTGCTGAAATGTTTAATTAAAAAATGTAGGCACTGACAGAGCTGAATGTTCCTGAAAGAAATTAGGTTGACAAGAAGTTCAGCAAAACTTCCTTATTTTCATAAATCCATTTGATGGCACCTTTTTGTCTAACAAAAGTTTTCCCTGCTTTAATCCCAAAGCCACACTCTTAGGACCTGAGTCAAGAAAGCAATTAAATACCACTGAAGTCCATGGAACTTGAGAAACGATTTGAAGTCTTGAATATGCTATGTTCTTGGCCTGGTTCCTTCTCAACCTCATTCTTTAGAAATCTGCTCCCTCTTAATTAATTTGATTAAGTAGCATTTTGTCTGAGACACCCTCCATTGTGAAGAAAAGGAAAGTAAGAAGAGCTAGTTGGCAGTTAGACTAATGAGAATATGATAATTTCTCTAACACCCTGCCAGGGTCCAGTAAAATACTACTCGCATTAAAATAAAAGTTATATTTCCCTAATCTTTTAGAGATGTGTGATTCTTTCAAAATGATAGTCAAATCAAAGACTTATTACTGTCCCAAGCCTCAGCCCATTTGTTCTATAAGGTATGTTTGAATTTCAGGGAAGAAAAAGGAGAATTAATTGCAAATCTGTCTTACATGCTTTTGTATCATATCCTTTCCACAATTGTATTTGATATATATATTTTTTTTAATAAAAAGGAACTTATGTATGCCTCTTGAACATCCTCACTCATTAGGCAGCCAAGCTTTGTATTGGAAGCAATGTTTTTGTGTTATTTTACCGGGGTAAGAAACCCAGAGGCAATATCCCCAGCCTTCACTGTGTAATACAGATAGCTGAGCAATTAACCTGTGAGCATCCTCGCTCGGTTGCACTTCTCATACAGATGGTGGTTGTGAGGAAGCCTTGCAAAGGGTGTCCAGAGAGACAACCGCAGCAATTCCAGGGTGTGAGAAGATCAAGGGACAGCCAGCAATGATGGTGCCATATGGGAGGTGTCTGGGGAGCGCAGGGAGCATCAATGCCCTGCACAATGCCCAGCTTCTGTCATGGGGAGGTGAAGGCTGTTGATGGCAGTGGTGGAGCCTCCAGCAGCAACAACGCTGCAATGCCTTTCTCATCCAGGGAATACTCGACATTCAGCTGGCCATGTGCCTCCACCCTTCTGGAGCCAGCCAGACCTCATCCTCCTGTGCTGCCACCATGCTCAGTGGCTCACCGAGGCATTGAAGGAACGTGTGCTGGTGCCACAAAGAGAATCCTAATTCTGTAGCGTCTGGAGAACAGGTAAGCACAAAATGGGCAAGACCTGAGAAAAATCAAGCTATCAGCGTGGCTAGCTTAGGCAGCAGGTTTTCTGCTGCTGCTCTTCCTGTGCTTCAGTGGCTGAGCACAAAGCAACATGCACAGAACAGAGGAAAATCCAGACTTAAGCAGGGATCACAGACTCCTCAGCCTTTACACAGGTCAGACCTAGACAAACTAAGACAAGCTGAAGACATTGACTCCATACTTTTCTGCTTCTCTCTGTATGTGACTCAGATTTTCCCCAATGCAGTGTACAAGCATACTTTCTCAAAGCTCTAATTGATATTCAGACAGAACTTTCTTCATATTAATGGAATTCACAGTTAATCTTCAGGGAGAAAATCAGCATTTTCATGTGAAATTAGGTGTATATTGCTTAATCAAGGCTTTTCCAAATTAATTTACTAACAATAAGTATTCATGCTGGTTGTCTTTCAAAAGTCCCTTTGTTTCAATACTGCTAATAATTTTTACACAGTTACAGCTAATTATCAAAGAAAAACTAATGAGGCTGTTCATGACATAGTGCAAGAAGTATTTCTTTTAAGATATAGTACTTTTTTGTTGTTGAAATGCTCACAATTTTTTTCTATTTTTCTTCCATATTGTAGGTATCCCAGGAACAAATTATGTTTTATCTGTTACCCTAGAATGCCATTGAACAGAATTGCATATTCCACTGAGAATAAGCCTCTGAGCACCCGAATGCTTCACAGAAAGATGAGCCAAATCCTTCCTTCACCAGTACCACATCAGCTTTCGGCCCAGACACTGGACCTGACAGAAAAGATGTTATGCAATCCAGACTACAGCCCCAGGAACATGAGAAGAGGAATAAGACCAAGAGAGGTGAGACCTAGAGAGGCATGAGTAAACTGGCAGTAGACCTTAAGGACTCGTTGCACAAATAAAACCATGTAGTAGCCTTTCATAAATCTCTTGGAAAATGAAAAATTTTGGTTTGCCCCATAAGTCCTCTTTTCAGTAATGATGGAAAATTTCACAGGGAAAATGCTTCCTTACATTTGTCCAGGTCTACTACTAACTTCTATCTCAGGTAATCTTGTATTCCTCTTTCTCCCAGAATCTCTCTTTAATTAGGAGTGCTCAGAGACAAACCTAGAAATCTGCTAACCAATGCCACAATGTGACAGTATCAAAGCAAAACACTCTGATGTGAATAAGCAGCACTCTTTCTTTTGACTTCCACGTCATTGGCTTTGACAAGGCTGAAGTTTGTGGTGTGCCAAGTACAGAAACAGGTATTTCAAAACACAGTGTACCAAATTTCCACAGTGCCTGACAACTAGATGTGAGTTTCACTGTATTCCCTTGGATGAAACCTTGCTTCCTCCTAAGTCAGCTGGAACGTTGCCCACCTGCACCAGGGAGCTGGCACTAATGCTGCACCCAAAACATTACACAGCAACCAAACAAAAAGGGTATGACAGTAGTGTAGGATGTGATCCCCTTCACCTCGCTCAGGCAAATAATCAGTAATTACTCAGGCAACTAAGGCAGAGTTAAATTTCTTAGGTAATTAAGACAAAAATAGGGCTGCTGGTGGTGTGCTCTGAGAAGAGCCACTTGTGCTAATAGCTCCCATAAAAAAAAAAAAAGAAAAAAAAAAGAAAAAAAAAAAAAAAAAAAGACAGGGAAAGATAGTCATATCAGAGTGATAGGTAACTTTAAAGTGAAGTACTAATGGAAAAGATAAAGATATCTTCATAACAATTATTATAGTTAATAACCATTATTAAATATTAACTATAACATTATGGAAAGTTTGTAAATACTCCATTTACATACCAAAGTGGGTTTAATATTTTTCCTAGAACTTTTTTTTTTTTTTTTTTTTTTTTTTTTTTTTTTTTTTTTTTTTTTCCCAAAAAAAAAAAAAAAAAAAAAAAAAAAAAAAAAAAAAAAAAAAAAAAGAGGCAGAGGCTAACGATTCTCTGGATGTTTGAGTACCTGGATGAAAAACAGGATTCTGCCTGTGTTGTCTAAACTTCTTGAGCTTATTGAGCAGGAACTGGAGGAACAAGAGCTAAATTTTCATTTATTCAATCATAATCTCAGAGGAAGTCAGTTCAATGAAGAGATAAATGAAAATGTTCTTCGATTGTTTAAAAACAATAAAAAATATTTATTCTGAATTTAAACAGAATTACGAAAAAGTCAGAGTATCTAGTTTTAAAGTAAATCCACGTACCCATCTGGACTTATCTAGAATGCTTATTGAAGAATTTACATTACAATGCTGATGATTTCATTGTTCTTTTTGGCCTCTCATGAACATATCCAGAAATGAAAGCGCTGTTTTTATCCACCATACAAGTACAGCTGGAGTCTTGCCAGTACAGGCTTTTCTGTCTTGTCCTAGTAATCTATGCACCCCTAAAGGTGGGATGATCATTCAGTCTCTCGGTCCTAGAGCACTCTGGACCATGATACTAAGTGGGGGGAGGACTGTGTGTGTCTTATTTCTGAGGAATGAGACAAAAATACCAGTATGCTGCATTGGTTGGCTAGGTAACCACCCAACAGTAAAAGCAACTAGAGCCAGACTCGGTGTCCATGGAGGACAAAGAAAATATTTCAGTTAGCCTCAGTTGGGTCCTTTGTGCTCTTGGGTGAGATTTCATCAACTGAAAACCACAAAAAAGCTGCAGTAGATCTGTCTCCCTTCTGAAGCAACTACCTAAAATTAACTCTTCCATAAATATCTGAGGGACAAAACTGTAGCTGAATGCTTATGTAACAAGGATATTATCTGCTGTGTTAAAAGCCAATCTAAAATATACACTATGCAAAATATTGGTCCCTATTTGCAAACATGGCAAATAGCTTCCGAGGCTGGCCTTTGAGGTACTGTTTAGAGTGCTAAAAAGTGCTGAAAATCAGAGGTAACCAGACTTATTGGCAGTTTTTGAAATGCAATACTTGTTAGAAAACACTTCCACATAGCCACAGCCCAGAGTGAACTGAAGCTGCTCAGCCTGGTGAAAAAGTTAGGTCTTGTTGCATTCATTATTCTTAGCTCAAAGTCAACTTAAAACGGTGAAAGGAGTTCTTGCTAGGTTGTAAGATT
The DNA here is from genome assembly GCF_001431845.1 of Calidris pugnax. Lineage (NCBI taxonomy): Eukaryota > Metazoa > Chordata > Aves > Charadriiformes > Scolopacidae > Calidris > Calidris pugnax. The sequence goes on along the minus strand of NW_015090830.1, from coordinate 17,954,604 downwards.
AAGGATGGCAAACAAAACCTTAGGAATGCCTACAATTAAATCCTCTGAATTATCCTTTCTAAAAGCAAATATATATATTTAAGTCTGTACTTTGTTTTTTCAAAGCTTGGAAGTGCCGAGGTATAGGGGGAAAGATTTTATTTTTTTTTAACTTTTGAGCTCAGTTGAGAGCCAGAAGTCTTGGCATCCTTGCATCTGATTTTCATAGGATTTCCTATCTAATAGAGTAGAATTAGAAGGCTTGAATAAGCATGCTCACATCTGAGATTTGCTAATTGCTGGCTATAATGAGCACCTGATGCTCTAAGATAACACGATTCCTTTTCACCCTTCCCTTGTGACGGCATATTATGTTGTGTTTCTCCATGCTAAATAGAAGACAAAGAGCGACTACTGGTGCCAGAAGAAGTAAAATCAAGATATCTCCCAATAACTTGAGAGCCAATATATGTCACTGCTTTAGCTCCCTCTGCTCTTGACATCATTTAAGGAGTTTTGTGTGAACCCACCTGGGAATGACAAAGACAGGCAGCAATCAAGGCAGTCCTTCTTGAAGAGGCAACTGTAAATCCAACAAAGAATCAGTTTGTTCACTCTTACGCTTCTTCAGACCTTCACCATGCCATTTGGGAATTACACCAGGATGGATACGTGAATATGGCCACTGTGAACTCTATTTACTGGAAGAAATTTCTTGCTTTTCTTATTGCATGCAATCAGTAAATGAAACTTCCTCAGGAACAGGCAAGATCAGGGATTTTACCCCTAGTCATCTCAAAGTGTAACAAAAAAACACTTTATGATAAGAAGAAATTTATACTTGGGCAATGTGTTCATTTTGTGCTGCTGACTCTGTGGTTCTAACTTGCAGGATCTGAAAGCTGCAGTGTATGAGGAAGCAAAGCTTGCACTTAGTAAAGATTGCAAGGTCTTCCCCTGGTTGCTCTCTGCCACCTCCTTAACTTGTGAGATGAGCTGTGCTTTAGAGAGAGAATCCCACCTGCCTTCCCTTAGTCTGCATTCCTATTTGATAACGGAGGTCTTGATTTAGGAATTACCAGCACTGGAGTCTCATTGCTGTTTGTGAATGATGGTAAGATTGAATACATGTTTTTCACTTGTTAATCTTTTCCCATGTGACTGCATTTAGCAGTACTGAGCATCACTGGATGTAACCCATCAAGTAAGTAACTTGTTATATTAGGTAATGACCAGCTGCAGATTCAGAGACTTCAAGCAGTGGAGTTAGATTTATACAGGAGGATACAGGCAGAGCAAGCTCTCGTGCCTCGCCACCAACCCACAGGAGCAAACCAGCTCCAGTCCAGAAGCAGCAGAGCACAGCGCTATATCTGTGCTGAGTGTCCTTCTTGGGATATGTAAATATACCATAGTGTTGACTCTGCTATCATTTCCCTGTTCAGTGCTATATTTGCATGAAGATTGATCTCACAGTAAGTCACTGCTCAGTCTAAGAATGGGTGGGATCATTTACTTGCACATGTTTAGCTCCAGGAGCATGGCTTATTTATGCTTTTGTCTACAGATGTTTTCTTAACCCTTTTTTTTTTTTTCTCTTGTTTTGGGTGAAGTTATTCTAGCTTCTAGGCTTTGTGCTGCTTAGCACACTGGTATTTACTACCCCATATTGACTTGGTGGGAGGACACTTTTCCTGTTTTTAAGAATTTTTCAACTGTATTTTCACTAACATTTTAGTTTACAACACTAGGATGAAAAGCATTTAGAAATGTGGCATGGATATTACTGTGTGGTTTTGGTTTCTACATATTTAAGCCTCAGTTAAGACCGTATGTATGAGCTGCTGAAACAGTTTCCAATTTTTCCTTGGGGTTTGGCCATTGACTTCTGTGTGTCAAGCTTTCAACTTTTACAAATTTATCAATATTGTCAAAATTTTAAAATTTCAATTTAATTGCAATGGCTTTTAGCAAAAGCAGGGTTTTTGAAGCAACAGAAATGTTAGCGAATGTCTGGGAGAGAGGAAAAGATAATCTCAGAATTCAGTGCAAAAGCTACTAAAACTAGCATTCAAAACTTGATAAAAATCAAAATGCTTCCAACAAAATAAAACCATCTAATTTCTTCCATTTCTAAAAAAGCACGCAAATCCCACGCTAAATATTTTTATTTCTCAGGTCAGTGCTTCTTCCTTTCTCTGGTTCTTCTCTTAACTCTCTAGTCTCTCTCTCAGTGTCTCTCTACCTTTATACAAGTTACTGCCCTCGATCGGGAGGTATGGTTTAGTGATGATGCTCCTTGTTTGTTGTGTGGGTGTCTATTTTTGTCAATTAGGTTGACGGTTGGACAAGATGATCTTTAAGGTCCCTTCCAACCTAGAAGATTCTGTGATTCTGTGATCCTCTCTAAGCTTATTTCTGAGTACCATCAGCACAAGCACAAAGTCAGCTCCTTTTACTCTGCTCCTGATTCCCATTGCTTCCTTGCCTCTCACCCTAAAATACCAGCTCCTTTCCTTTTCTGCCATCTCTGAAGTGTCTCAGTTCTGCTCAGATCACATGGTTCACACAATCCCTTCATTTTTCTGGTGCAACCTCTCCCTCCTCTGCCTCCCGCCACCACTGCCCAACCTCCAGGGCAATGTGTCCCTCCCTTCTGACCCCTGCAGCTACATCACATCCCTGCCTTTGCAACTCTTCATCACTTTGAGAACGTGCCAGTTTCTCAGAGCCCATTCAAAGCAATCTGACTGCTTGGTAAACCACTGGAAGGCCACCCCAAAGAGAAGTCTATTTGTCTGTCGCTTCGATTGTGTTACTACTCTCCAAGCACCTCTTCCACATCCCCCTCAGTCTTCGACATCCAGAGGTTGTTTTGTCTTCAACACCGCACAATCCTTTTTTTTTGTTTTTTTCCCAATGCTCAAAAGTGCTGTTGCTTTTTTCACGATTCCTTCACAATTCTGCATCATGACCCTCCTTTAAATTCCTCCTCTTTAACTGTGCTGCAAAAAACCTTCTGGGGTCTTGCAAAGCACTCAAGCAAGAGTGTGACATGAATTTACTGTTATTCTGCAAAAAAAATGTTACTTCATTATCTCTTTGTGCTCCCCCATCTGTCTGCCTGTCTGACTTCTTGTGTATATCGGTTTTCTTCAGAACCCACACACAAGTTTTCTGTGGCAGAGGCTGTACCATTTTTCTGTGGATACACATCCTCCAGCAGAAAAGCCTGACCCTAGGAAATGCCGAGCCAGCAGCAGAAGGTGTTGTTTGGCTAAATATCTCTGCTGTTCTCGTCTCATGTTGCTTCTGGAGAGTCTTACATGTTTGTGGCTTTCTTTTGCGCTGTTTTTTTTTTGTTAATTTGATGAAGGTGTTGTTTGGCTAAATATCTCTGCTGTTCTTGTCTCATGTTGCTTCTGGAGAGTCTTACATGTTTGTGGCTTTCTTTTGCGCTGTTTTTTTTTTTGTTAATTTGTTTATTCATGTGGCAAAGAATGGTTTTGAACAGTAGTGTGGATCCTACTCTGGCTCTTGATACTTAGCTGTCTGTGCAGAGGTTAATGGAGTAGAGGAAGGTAGAGTGCTACACAGCAGAGATATTCCCAATGTTGACATCACTGAGTGCCTCTTAGTAGGAAGAATAAACCCTAACAAAGTAACCAATACTGCCATGCAATATTTACATTTAAATCTAAATCAGGACATACATATGGAAAAACTATATATGATGACACTGCAGATTGGCAGTTTTTTCGAACAGGACCTTCAGGGTAGCAGCTGGATTGGTTTTAAGATAGGAGCTTCTTAATCCAGGCAGATGTAGCTCTCATCAGAAGTTAATTTGCAGGGATATTCACATATGCAAATCATGTCACAATGCTGAAATGCAACCACGTAATGACTGGAAAATGTTATACCCATAAATCATACTACCATGATCATCAAAATTTCCACTCAGCCAGGACAAATTCAACAACATTTATGTCTTTCCAGCTTTTAGCCCATAAAAATTCTGTGTTTTTGGAGAGTGTGTTACACTGGTGATCTTAAAACTCCCAAGTCTGGTATAATGAGTCCTCAAGTGCGTTATAACTTACCAGTAATTACATTTCAACATTTCTGCTTTCAGCAGTTAGTGTTTTATTCATAAACATTTAAACACTGAATTAGGCATAAAATAAGAATGTTGGCAACAACCCGGTTTAATTTCATTAACTATTAGGTAAACGTAGTATTGCTTCTTCAAATAATCCTTGGTTTGAATGCTAAAGATGTAATGAACTTCATGGTTCATAGCATCTGACATTGCTTAATTAATGGGTGCATTTATAGTACATAGGCCTCGATAATTGATTTATATGCATGATTTGCACATACAGCTGTTAGTTCCTGTAGGAAAGTCATAATTCAAATGTGTGCATATTTTCTAGATATGAGGAAAGGGGAAAAAAAACACCTCACAAACTTGTCGAGTTCCCAAAAAACATGATAGCAAATAAATAGCACAGGAAAAATAAATAGCACAGGAAAAAGCCTACCAGAAGAAGCATTAATGTTATAGCTTTGAGTTTCCACAGCTCACACAATCTCAAATGGAAAACATGACAAAATGCTTCTCAGCATTTTTTTCCTCTTTACAGTAGATGTGGTTAAGTCTATATATGCCCACACACCTCTGTAAATCTGTTCATATTACAGCGTACGTAGGGTGAATGGAGTCCACATTTTCCATGCCTGTTTGAGTTTCTCTCCCTCACTCACATGCACATAAACACACACAAGGTATACATAATTTAGATTTAGGAGCAGGTACAATAAAGCTAAGAAAAGGTTATGCTTAATATTACATGTGTTTAGTCTTGGGGCAAATCTTCTAACTGAAGCCAAACATTGGAGACGAGGGAATTCAGCACAGGTTTCCTTGCCTGTCCAACAGATTACTTGTGAAAGCCAAAGTGGTGTGTTGAGAAGTCGATGCAGAAGAATAACTGAGCTCTGAGTGGAAAGAGGTCTCCTGTGGCAGTTTAAAAAAGGTTGAGGAAGAGAAACAGCTGTTTCTGGATTATCCATTACCTTGGAGCTAAGGCTGCATCCTTCCTAGTCCTTTTCTTGCTGTTTGGTGTATCCCAAGCAACAGTCCCAGGTGCCGAAGCAAACATCCCCATTCCAGTATGCAGAGTTCCAGTTCCCTCGTCTTTCTACCTTACACTGAGGACTACCCCACACTAGTGGCAAACCTTATTTCAAGGGTTCTTGCAGGAAGCGCTTGCCATTTTAGGGTTTTTGGTTTTGGTTATCAAAGCATTTCATTGTACATTAAGGAACGCAGAGCTCAGGCAACTTGATGGCTTTCACAAGCCTGACTCCATTTCCTGGTGCTCTGAGGCAACACTTAGCTTTTCACTCTCCAGCCCCTTATATACTCTACATCTGCTATTCTAATGCCTGCATTCATCAGTAGACTGGCAATAATAAATTTTCTTCTTTCCTTTCTCTTTTCTTTCCAAAGGCCCTCCTTTGTGCACACGTTTGTCATTTCTTCACTATTGACTGCTGACTGGCCAAACCTCCACGAACAATAATTCCATTATAATGTAAGCCAGGGGCATGGTTGGCTTTATGGTTTGACTGGAGGCAGGTGAAAGGGTGGAAAGGAGATTATTTTAAACTCTTAATCATCACTCATCTTTTTTCAATATTCATTGACAACTGTAGTGGAAACTATATTTTTCCTTGTGAACCTGGGCACTTTTCCAGATGCTTGTTCCTCGGTATTAGACCAATGCTTTCCTTCTGAGGGTATTACTGCAGTCTTCTGAATACAAATCTTTCCCACAGTGTTAGTCACTATGTTCACATGGTCCAGAAAGGCCTTGCACTCAAACTGGTGGGCTAACGTGCCCTACATCAAAATGTCATTTACACGACCTAAGAGGCATGAAGAACAACAGCTGAGGGCCCAAGCCACAAGCCTAGTCTCTGCACAGTACAGATGAGTTTGTGCTACGTGGATGGACAATGTAGTACTTAAACTATATTTTGAGAAATGTTACTGAGAAATGCTGAGTGAGTCAGTTTGAGACTGGAGATCGGATAGTCAAAAATAGAGACGGTGGTATAAGATAACATCTGTCTTTCTTCCTGTTATAGATACACCTGTAGTGAACTAGAGAGGCAGTTCATAAAGCTGTAGTGTGGTAAGGACCAGCTCAGCTGGTCGAGAGCCTGCCATCCACCAGGACTCCCAGATCCTTTTCCTCAGTAGTACTTCCCAGAAGATCCATCCCTAACCTATATTGGTGCCTGGGGTTCTTCCTCCCCAGGTGCAGGACCTTACATTTGTCCTTGTTGAACCTCATTAGGTTCTTCTCTGCCCAGCTCTCCTGCCTGTTCAAGTCCTGCTGAATGGCAGCACAGCCCTCTGGAGTGTTGGCCAGCCCTCCCAGTTTGGTATCATCAGCAAACTTGCTGAGGATACACTCTGTCTCCTCGTCCAGGTCATTGATGAATAAGTTGAACAGGACTGGGTTGAGTATTGACCCCTGGGGGATGCCACTGGTTACAGGCCTCCAACTTGACCCTGCTGCATTAATGACAACCCTCTAAGTTCTGTCACACAGCCAGGACTCAATCCACCTCACTGCCCCCTCATCTAGCCCATACTTCCTTAATTTTCTAATGAGGATGTTAAGGGAGACAGTGTTAAAAGCCTTGCTGAAGTCAAGAGAGATAACATCTGCTGCTCTCCCCTCATCCAGCCATCTGGTTATAACATCATAGAAGGCTATCAGATTGCTCAAGCATGATTTACCCTTGGTAAATCCGTGTTGACTACTTCCAATAACTTCTTTATCTTCTATGTGTTTGGAGATGACATCCAGAACAAGTTGTTCCATTATTTTCCCAGGGACAGAGGTGAGACTAATTGGCATGTAGTTCCCTGGGTCCGCCTTCTTGCCCTTTTTGTAGACTGGTGTGATATTTGCCTTCCTCCAGTCCTCAGGTACTTCTCCTGTTCTCCAAAATCTCTCATAAATGGTGAAGAGTGGCTCAATGATAACATCTGCCAGTTCTCTCAGCACTCGTGGGTGCATCCCATCAGGGCCCATACACTTATGGATGTCTAGTTTGGCCAAGTGGTCTCTAACCCAATCCTCTCCAACAGAGGGAGTGTCTTCCTCTCTCAAGACCTTTTCCCTTGTCTCCAGGGTCTGGGATTCATGAGGGGCAGCTTTGGCAGTGAAGACTGAAACAAAGAAGGCATTCAGCAGCTTCTCCTTCTCTGTGTCTTCCACCACCAAGGCACCCACCTCATTCATCAGTGGGCCTACATTTTCCCTAGCCTGCCATTTTTTACTGATATACTGAAAAAACCTGTTCTTTTTATCTTTAACTGTGCTAGCCAAGTTCTGCTTGGGCTTTTGCCCTTCTAATTTTTCCCCTACATATCTTCACTACACCTTGATATTGCTCATAAGTAGCCAACCTCTTTTTCCAGAGATCGTAGACTTTCCTTTTCTCCCTGAGGTCCAGCCAAAGCCCTCTAGTTTTTAAATTGAAAGACTACAGGTTTAAATTAGATATTAGGAATAAATTATTTACTGTGAGGGTGGTGAGACACTGGAACAGGTTTCCCAAAGAAGTTGCGGATGCCCCTTCCCTGAAAGTGTTCAAGGCCAGGTTGGATGGTGCTTTGAGCAACCTGGCCTAGTGGGAGGTGTCCCTGCCCATGGCAGCAGGATTGGAACTAGATGACCTTTAAGATTCCTTCCAACTCAAACCATCCATGATTCTATGATTACTAAAAATGGGAGAAGACAGAATAAATATATTTCAGTCACTGAGGTCAGATGATAACATGGCTTCTCCTCTTGTCCTCTTCAGCCTGGTTTTACTGATCTGAGACACTGTTTGCAAGTATTTTGTAATTGCAGGGGGGTTGGCCTCTGAAATTGTCTTCAAATCATTACATATTTTTCAGAGCAACAGAATGAGTTTCTTGGAATATATAGGCAGAAATAGTGATTATCTAAGATAAAAAATACTCAGTAATATAAACATTTTCTGCTAGAGTTTCCTCCTCTCCAGCACATAATCCGGTTCTCATTGATTTCAAAAGCAGTTGGGTTTCATCTGATGACTAGTTATTAAACAGCTTCTGAAGTTATAAAAACCCCTGAAGTTTTGTAAGAAATAATCTTTGTTTCTCTGGCAGACTGTAACAATAATAACAATTATATATAAACATGCATATACACACATTTCCTTTCCACTTTTATATCTTCAATCATCTGGAGTTCTTCAAGCATTTTATTCAGGTGAGTAAAAAATAATTATCTTTGTTTTGCAGACACAAAGGGATGGTATGGTTAAAGTTGGCAGAAAAGGGAAGAATATTGTGAATTTTGCACTGAGATTAAAAAAAATCACATTTATATGAAAACTGCTCTGTGTTTCTTTGACCAAAGCAGGCTGTATTCAGCATTTTTACCCTTTCCTTTATCTTTCTCAGCATCCCAAGTCTCCTTGAGACAAGGTTTGACCTCTCAGGGCATCCTGAGCAGTATTCTCAATGTTAAGTTGGACAATTGGTAGAGCATATATACCAAGTGTGTCTTCCCTCTGTTCTGATAGGACCATATCTAGGTCTACCATTTCTAATAGTCCACTTCTGATCCTTTTGCTCCCATCCCGTGTGCTGTTTCATAACATCCACTGGGTGTGGGTTGGCACTGCTAGCAGAAGTCAGTTCCTCACCATCTGTCCCATGCAAGGGCAGGCAGAAGTGGAGCTTTGGGGTGTGGTATGCCTGGCAGCTCCTCTCTTTGGCTCCAAGCTGTTCCCTACTGTTTGCCCACAGGGCACATGTCCTTCTCACCAGCCTGCTGGCCTGCTGGGTAGAGGTTGCTCTTCTGGAGCAACGTGGACACAGTCCTTCCCCTCCCACAATGTGTCCTTGCCCATGCAGAACTAGCGGTATCTGCAGGGATGACAATAGATGAGGGAACAGAGGAGACTGAAGGCATTAGCTGGTTGATTAATGTGGCAGGTTGCTGGTTAGTTTGCATCAGATAGCACAAGAGACATCTGACTTTTTAATCAATATTAATGTTTTTTACTTGAGCAGTGAATCTTGCTGTATGCCTTGTCCTCCTGACTGGTTCTAGAACTTGTTCTTTCCCATGCAATGGCTCCCAAATTTGTGTCTGTTTGCACAGCAGGGAAGTATACTCAAAGCTGTTCTGGTCTCTTTTGGACTATGTAAAAGCATATGGATCTTGTGATTAAAAGTAAAGTTTCCTGTAAACAGGTTTCTGGGGAAGTATTTGACTGCTCTGTAAAGGGATTACAGCTAATTCTAACTAAGGAACACTTTAGAACTATTAGGAGACAGTAATTTTAGCAGTTCTACAGATGATTAAAAAGTAATTTTCTAAAATATTCTCACTGGAGAGTTTTTTCTTAGAGAAAACATCTAATTGCTCCAATCAACCATAACCACTTTCTATTTATGATGTAATTTGTATACCCTGATCACAAGGTGTATGGTTATTTTTCATATTTGTTCATGAATGTGTTCCCAACAGTACCTATCAGTCACCTTTAATTGACCGTAACCTGCTGCCCATTAAAGAAGGAAGAACCAAAGTGAGATGCAGAGGGGAGCGCTCTGGTTTTGCAGTACCATGACCTGACACACTTTGTAATGCCCCTCTGACAGATGCAGCTTCTAGTATTTTTCCCCTCATATGATACCAGCAGCTGAATTCCCACCTCACAGATCAGTTGGTGAGGTTGGCTTTGATTTTAGCTCCAGAATTTCATCTGCCATTACCCAGATTCAGACTTGGTGGGTGTTTTGACTGTAGCATTTACTGTGGAGCAGCAAGCAAGGAAGGGCAGTTCAGCTTTCACCTAAGCTGTAGTTTCCTCTTGGGAAAAACACCTCAATTTCATTATGAATACAAATCATGGCAAGCAAGTGCCACTATAGAACTTTGAAGTTCATTCAGTATTGAGGCTCTGAATTATCTGAGGTCTTATTTGTGGGAGCCACCATTCAGCAGCGTCTTATCATCCTTCACTTTATGCTGGTTTACTTGTAGATTTGTTTCCTCGCTAGGGTAGACCCAGAAAACACCAGACATTTTTCATGATATAACTCTGAATCATCTTCTCTTTTTTTGAGGGAATTTTTTTGCCCTAAGGATCATTGCAGCAACATTGAGCTTCTGCCCATGGTGGAGCAGCTCCATAAACAAACCTTTGGCATGGTACCTGGCACATCCATTGCTGTGAGAAAATAGCTGCCAGTGGTTTAATTGCTTGGACCACACTAAAATCGCCTTTTTCAGGGACCCAAAATCTAACTTTCTCTCAGCATTTTTAATATTCAGCCTTTGCGTGAGAGTTCACTCAAAACCAAAACTTCAGTATGTTTTCCCCAAGAGTTCTCACGGATGTTTTGAAAGCAGGAACATTTTTATTTGCTTTATAATAGTTCCCAGGGGCACCTGCCAAGGACTGGGTACCCCAGTCTCATAAAACCATGAAATAACAGAGCGTCTGTAAGCCAAAAGCAGCCATGGTGCAGAGCAGCAGAGTGCCAGCAGTGACTTGTTGGGCTCTCCCTGCTCACGTTCATTGTGCCCAGAATGCCTTTGAACTAGGGAATAAAAAACCCGATGCTGCCCAGGCTTTTCAACAACATGCCTGGCCCTGCCGAGTTCAGAGTATGGCTTCCCCTTCACTCGTAACCTTGGGCTGGAAGGGGTCACGGTGTTCATGCTGATGCTCCAACCTGCACCCACCTTCCCAGATTTCTCGAATACCTTCCCTACGTGCAGCAACCTGTCTAGTCTCCAGGTGGTTTGCTAAGAGAAGCGGTGCCCACACCTGTGTGGCTGTGACCATAGCTAAGCTTCTGCTGACACAAGCAACATTGTCCCTTTGAGTCACCATGAAAAACTGACCTCACCCAGGATGACTCGTACCTTTAACAACTAGAGGATCCATTGCTAATGTGAGATTTGGCCTTTTTTTCACCTTCTGGCTCAGCACATCACAGTCTGATCATCTATAGGGAAAGGGGGGAAACTCAGGACATCCTGTTATTATTCCTTTGCCCACTCTTCGTCTTTCTGTGATCCAGGGTTACCCTTTCAGGATTTTATAACATTGAATGCTATATCCAAAAAGACAGAGGCTAAGGAAACCATAACTTTGCTGTATAGTCGCCCCTTGTTCTGTAATAATAAAACCTGCTAATTTCTTTGGTGAATAAATAGTACATTTGTATAGCTACTTAGTAGCTTAAATTGTCTCCCTGAAGACCAAATAATTAATTTTGTGATCCCCTAATTTCTGTATTTGGCTTGAACAGCTGAATCTACACCAAGCCCCAAACTTTCATAAGTCATGCTCTCTTTTCATAACCCTTTCCAGCTGACCTCGCCAAACGATTACGCCTTCCCCTTGCCCCTAGACATCTGCCTTTCTCTGCATCAGTTAATTTTGCATCACACTAACTGTGGATACATGAGTAATAGGATAAGATAAATCCATGGAAAAGAAAGAACAGAATTTAACAGGGTGATAGACAGTTGCCTCTAAAACATGACAGAGTGAACTTCTGACTTTATTGAAATTAGTGGCAAAACATAATGAAGGCAGGATTTCAGTTTACAGTCTTGAAAGAAAAATGCCATCCATTATTCAGACTTCTTAGCCCTTCCCATACACTTCTGTACCAGCCTTGTAATTTGCTATTAAAGTTTACAGGATGCTTCAAAAAACCAAACAAACCATAGAAAAAATAATTATTGATCTTTTATAGATCAATAGATTAATTTAATAGATTTAATAGGTTTTCCATGAAATAATACTGGAGTCCTTTATTCATTATTTCATTGTGCCTTTCAAACACTGCATTTGAACAATGTTGCCTTACCTCCAAAAGAGCAAATTAAAACTAAAATAATGAAGTAAACTCTTATTTCCATCTCCATTAGAGAATTTTGCATGTTGGCTAGGTGAATCTACTGAAAGGCCATCATTCTTGTGTTAGCTCTATTTTCCAACCCCATTTGAACAACCACAAGCTTTGTCATTTGTTTCAATGGCAAGAATATTTCAATGTATAGGTGTCTCAAGTCATATGTGTAGAAACACGTTGGTCTCATTGTGACCCACAGCTAGGGATTTGGGACCAGTAGCAGTTTTAGTATTGCCTAAATTCCATATCAGCCCAGATTCTGGTCCAGCTCATGTAAAGGCATCATATAATTTGCCTTCTATGAGGTCTTTAAGAGAACAAAAGGTTGTACGTAGCCAGAGACTGCTCTGATTTGCAGTTGTTGGCTTTGGTCGTCTTTGCCATTATGTGAATGCAGACCTGGGAGCAGTGGCATTCTTTTTCCAGAATGGCTGAGGTTTGGTACAGCTTCTGATATTAAAATATCTCAGATGATGCCATCACTGAGAAAACCTAGAAGGCAGCTGTGTCCTGGCAGCGCCACACTTGCTATGCCCTAAAACTCTGCTCTCTTGATGGAGGAAATGAATCGGAGTAGAAAGCTTTTGTCCATCTGGGTATGCCTACTCACACTAAGTCTTCCTGGGAATAGAGTGTGGCTCTCCATGAATTTTTATTGTACTTTACTGAAAACCAAGAAACAAGCTGTGCTATAGCAAGGGGGGGAAAAAGGGAAGTGTGTAATGAAATAGCAATACAATTGAAAGCAAGTTCAGTTAAAAAAGTTTAAATGCTTCCACACAGCTTCACTGTGGAAACTTGTCAGTCAAATTAAACAGTACACCGTCTCGCTGAATTTTATATCATTATAGTAACAATGTTATTAAACTTGATATGGTTTTATTTTTAATTTCAATGAAACATATTTCCTGATCTTTTCATAAAAATGACCTTTGGGAGCCATAGCAATCTAGACATTTCTTTATTTATCCTGCTGCATCAGCTAATACTTCCAATCAGAAGCTATATTGGAAAGCATATGAAATCCCTTACAGGGTATACTGTAATGTTACAAGCTAGATGTTTTATTAGAACATTTTAAATGGACAAGCTGAAAGTTCTCTGTTATGAAATCACTTGATGTGTTACTGTGAACAAGATAGTGTCAGTGGATCTGCAATCTGGTTTTGTAAAGATTGCTCTATATTCTTTCCCCTTTTTTCCTGGAATTTGATACTTATTTTTTTTGTCTTGCAAACTTTCTTTTGGTAATACAACCTTTTCACCAAATAAAACAAAGGCAAATAAATGTATATTGTATGTAAATATACATTATGTAAATGTCTTTGGAAAAAAATAACATTTTAGATGGCTTTCCATTACCTGGACAGAATAGTACTAATGATTTCCACTGATGGTTGAATTTTATAGATGGTTTTAGTTGCTAAGGACTGTCCAATTGACAAGAATTTGTGCAAGAATCAGGAAAATTTGAAGTCTGCGCATAACCCAGTCTTCCCACTGACTTTCTGCACAGGCCTGTGGAATTCATTGAAGGTAAGAATTGTTAAAAAGAGTTTTTCAAAGTACCTTAATTTAGAGTTAATGAGAAGGATAAACCTAAAGGACCTTAGGGACACTGAAAGCCTTGTTTGTCCTTCAGCAGGCTTTGTGAATGCTCTGAATATTTGAAAATCAAGCAGTTGTCTAAACTGGACCCACAAGCTGCCAAATCTCCAAAAATCACAGGCAACTTCTGAGAATATGGACTGTTAAATGTAGATCTTTAAATCCTTTTTAAATGACATCTCAAAAGAAACCCACTCCATTTTTCAGAAAGCTGAGAAACAGAAAATGATCAGAAATCATTTGTCTTATTTTTGAGCATTCATAAAGTGAGAAGAAAAACATTAGAAAACAGAAAAGAAATGATCCCATCCATACAACTTTCAAAGCAGATGTAGGTCAGGACTAAAAAGGGGATTCTATTCCACAAGAAGCACTGCAGTGTGGATTGGAAATAGAAATACATAAATAATGCCATAAATACGTAAAAATTCTTTTTTTTTTTTCAGAATCACTCTATTAACTTGGAATAAACATGCACTAGAAAAGTTGATTTCTAACTTACCAAATGACAACTAGGAACAGTACTGACAAAATTAGCGTACGGCTCCCCTATTTCTTTTTCTACTTCATTTTGGGATTTAGTGGAATTTAATATCAAGGTAAATCTAACTCACATTTCTGATAGAATCAAGGAAATAATTGAATTGTTGCTAGAATTTTTCTCTACAGTTGTGTTGAATTGTCTGGTTGACCAGAAATAGAATTTACTGTATTGGAGTTCTGACTAGAAAATTGAATTTCTTGAAAGAAGATAGGACAATTTTTTCCATCATTTATGCTATAACATTTCCTAGAAGCCTGTTTCTGTGCTTACAATCTTGGTGGTGTCAGTGTGATAAAAAGAAGAGTTAGATCCGTACTGTTTTTCACAATGTATTTTGACAAAATTATATATTTTTTTTCCCTGGATCTTTGGTAGCACAAAAAAACCAATTCATTTCACTGACCACAGCATCATGCTTTGATTGTATCTTATGTAACAGCAAGTTGTTAGCTTATTGCTGGCCTAAGGTCATTGTGACAGTTAGGTCAAGTGAGGAATTTGGAGAACTAAGGTACATAAACAGTTGTAATTACTGTTCTGCAGATACGCATATGAATATGTAAACCAAAACTAGTCCTTAACAAAATGCAATTTCAGATAACACTACACAGAAATCACTGCATATCAGATCCATCCAAAGGTAAGTCCATGGATCTAACAGATTTGCACCTGCTTATCTTGGAATTAAGTTTAGTTCAGGACATCGCTTAGAGTATGCAGAGCCAATGTTCAGCTTTGCCAATGACGAAATGCTGAGAATCAGCCCCTTCTTTTAATAGAATGGGCCAAATGCTGCCCTCAGTTATATTGCCAGGCCTCAGATAACATGAGTATAATTGAAAGCAGTTTTGGTTCAATATTTCTTGTATTTTAGAAGCTATAGAGCAATCACACAATACAACCTTTAGTGGTCCACCACAGAATAAAGTTCTGCTCTGTATGGGATCCAGACTAATCAATAACCTATTATGATCAGAGCCTGTTTTTTTACAACTGAAACATACTGGGAATAACCTGGACAAAACGTTTCTCCCTGCAACAGCAGAGACTCAGCAGATTCCCAAACTACTGGCTCGTTAAATCTATGCTTTTCAAAACAATGACATGGAAGTTTATGGAGTATTGTACAATATGGTACAAACATACCCAATCGTAACTCGCTCAAGCATTCCTTATTAAGCCAAATCTCCAAATGCATCCACAAAGACTTTCTGAGAGTTCGGAACGCTCCATCAGTCTGTACGTACACACAAATATATATATATATATAAAACAAGCTCAGATTAACTTGTCAGGTGTAATAGGGTTATAACAATCAGAAGCATGGGATAAAGTCAATATTGGTACAAGGTCTAATTTTTCTCTTGGACAATAGAAGACATAGTTCACTGAAGGAAATCTGAACCCCACAGGGAGCCAATGACTTTCCTTCAACCAGGATATCATCCACTGGATTCAACCAGTGGGAGTGAGTGATAACGTCTCTGACTTGAAGAAATATGGGGTGAAATTCTGCTGTTGAAGTCAGTGACATCTCTCTGGCTCACTTCAGCATGGTCAAACTTTCACTTGTGAGATCAGTGGACAGCAAGGATAGCAATGCAGGTGTGCATGAGCATACATACATGTTGGTAAATAGAGGGGAAAGAAGTGCTGGGCCTATTCCTATTTTCACAAGACCAAGTCCAAGGAAGCAAAGCCGGTGTGTCTCCATGTGCACTCAGCTGTATTTTGATTCAGGAATAAGGAGGAAAAAGCATAAACTGTACTCAGGGTACTTTTTTCCTTCAGAATAGGCTTGTTTTCTTAAAACAAAATAGCCAACAGCCCTGTTACTAAAATCAATAATGAACTAAATTCAGGTCATAGTTGTCCTTTTATTTTTAAGACACTACATTTTTGTGCTAAACGGTGCCTTTAACATAATCCCTGAAGAACAAATTTAGTGAACTTACAGGTCAGATAACAAAACAGTTCCACTTGTTCATGCTCATCTCTCAGTAAGGCTTTCATATATCCATTTTACCATTTAAATGTATCACACCAGCCATCACAGCAACAGTGGGATGAAGGATATAAATGCTATGCCCCTCAAGTGCACGGGTGGTTTTGTAGTGAGGTGGGTCTATGAAGAGGCTTAGGAGCGGGTCCAGGGCATGGGGGTCCCTCAATGCCATGTTCTTGTCGCAGTTTAGTGCTGCGCAAAGGGATAAACCCAGTCCCTCACCACCAGCCCATCTCGGGGTGCCAGGGCAGGTTTGCCAGCCAAAGGTTTGTGGGTAGCTCCAGCAGGTGAGGTCTGAGCAAAGCCACTCCTTTTGTGGGTAAGCAGCTCTTTCTTCTCTTGGCAAGCATGTTTCGTGTTGCCCTTGTTAGCTGGGCTCAAAGTGAGGAAACAGGTAGAAAAGTTTGCTGCTCTGTCCTTGGAGATTTCAGCTCTTTCCAGAGCCCATGTGTTAGGTTTTAGGAAGGAAATTTGGTATAATTAGAATAATTTAGGAGGATACAGCTCTTCAGTGAGACAATCCCTCTTGGTCTTGGGATCGTCTTTAGCAGCTATAGTAGGCAATGAAGGAAAACCGGTAGATGTAAAGCCTTTTTATTTAAACTTCATACTGCACCATATTTAGTATGCCTTTCCCTTGATGCTTGTTGGGGTTAGGAGTAGCTGCTGTGGGATGGAGGGAAGGATGGACGGATGGACCTCTGGAGTCTTTCAAACTCCTATTTGACCTCAGTAATGTGCTAAAGAATGGGTATGAGACAGTCTTTTTTTTCTTTCTTTCTTCTCCCTCCCCTGCTCCCCTCTAAAGCAGTCTAGGAAATCTGTAGTATGTGACTCTGTATTTTTCATCTACTTGATCACTCTTTACTATGTTAATAAAAATCTAATGATATTTGACTTGCCTGTTTGGGGGAGGCAGGAGTACTTCTGTAAGAGTGAACAGAATTTTACAAGAATGTTACAAGTCCCGTTGGAGTCAAAACCACGTGTCCCTAAGGCCACGGCTTCAGACCTTGTAAGCCAAGAGCTAACGCTGTAAGCATCCTTAAAACTTAAATAATGGGAGGTCCATAACTGTTGTGGTATGGGCATATCAGCTCTAAGTATCTGAATGAAGCTGACCTTTTACATACTAATGTTCCACAGCTGCTAATAAAAAAAAAGCATTTTTTCAGAGATGGGAGTAGAAAGAAATATTACTAATACTTTAGTAAGATCTATGTATTCTTGCTGCAATGAAATGAGAAAGGTCAAATTTTCTCTCCCTTTTTTTTTTTTTTTGTATTCTCTAACTTCTCACCCATCTTTGTTGTACTAATGAAATTAAGATATCCTTCATGATATAACTGTGAGCTAGGGGGATCTAAATTACCTTCATCTGGCATCATTCCAGTATACTATAAATGAGGTAATTGTCCTTGACTATAAAATTTGCATTTTCAAGACTTAATTGCTATCATTACATCTTTTTGTAATTCTATTAATTTAACTGAATGGAGCATTTGGTTTTATGGTAAAAATTTGCATTAAAACATTGTACATCTAAATAGAATTTTAATATTTGCGTCAAAAGCTCAGTACAGTTGTCCCACAGGACCTAAGTAATTTCACAAGAAGAGAATAGGAAACAGTCGCACTTTAGGTCAACAAACAGGTTTTCCTTTGGTGAATATTAATAGAACTTGCTGTAACAGGCTTTGTGTGCTGAAAATCACTCCTGCCTAAGCTCTGCAAAAGTCTTATTAATCTATGAATTCCATACCATAATTGTTAACAGGAAACACTACACCCATATACAGTGTAGGTAGGATGTATGTTTGTTTTGTCTAGGAGGGATGCACACCAAAGAGCTCTGTCTTTTTAAGGAATCACTCATTTGAGTCCTTCTACCCTTCTTAGGCTATATGCTTTAATACTGCCTGAGAAAGCACTGGATATGCAACCAACACTTTCTCTATGGTATTATGTGTGCACGTAGTCACCCAGCCAAGGTCCGCCATGCTATGGAATAAATTAATTGGTCAGTCGGTGAGTAGCTGTTAGGAAAGTATTTCTATTTTGTGCACTGGATCCCATTTAGACATTACATACGTAATAGCGCATAACTTTCTAGACCTTCTCTGTTTTATTTTTCTTCCTTTCTTCCTCCTTTTCCAGCAACATAAGATTCTCTGATCATGCAAAGACTGCGGACAAAAGGTTAAAGCGGTGAGGAATCTGAACGGGCTGAATATACTGCAATTACAACGATGCCCTACGTCCTCTCTTCCTATATGGGGCCCAGTGGTAAGGTAAGGCTGCATTACTGAGTATACAAAATTTGAAACTGAGTCAACTTTGTTGTACTGGATTTACGTGGTACTTAGTGCAATGGGACCTGATGCCAGGTCTTTGGAGGTATTTAAACCACTAGATCCCTTGGGAAGCAGATCCCTTGTGGGTCTGGGGGACCCAGTCTCGGTCAGGCACTGCAGGCAATGACTGACGCATGGATGGGAAGACAGTATTCCATGTTGGTCAGAAAAGTCAGTGCTATTTTCCATGCCACGTTAATAAGTATGATTGAGTTGTAGAACATATTATTTATGGAAGTAATCAAGCTGGATTTGTTTTATATTGAATATGTCTGTGTTTTTCTTTTGAAAACAATTTTTTTTTTTGCAACGTGAGTAATATTTCACAAGAGATAGAGTCTGCTTGTGACAGAAATCTCATTAACTACTCTTAATATATGTTGTATTTACTGGACTTCATAATCATCATGTAATTAAGCTTCACAACTGGCTTGTGAAGCAGAAAAGATGAAGGATGTCTCCATTAAAGAGATTTATAGGATGATGAAATTAAGGAAAGATTTCTGAAAGCGTATAGGTACACTTCTCATTGGTTTCAGTGCCTAAATACCTCTGAGGGACTGAAGCTCTTGCAAAGCTGTGCAGTAAGACACTGGTGCCAGGCTAGATCCAAACCTTGGAGCACAGGGTGAAGCCTCTATATGAGATCGTGACTTTTGGGCAAGTGCCACAGTCATTTTGCCCTCTGCCCTTGTCTCCTGAATGCAAATCACACTTCCTCGCTTTGGGCATTGTATGATGGTTCAAGGTAGGCTGGAAACTCAATATAAAAGTGATTAATAGACAAGCAGGTAACTGTCCTTCTTCTACAGCTCCATATACACAACATTTCTGTAGGGGTCTGGGTGTTTACTGAAAAAATCTTAGTGTGACAGATGGGGGAGAAAGGGCTGCTAAGAGCTACAGCTCAGTGCTGAGTCTCCCAGTCCTACAAACATCAGCTCTACCCTGCCTTTGGAGTCTGCTGTGTTGTTCTAGGCATGTGTACAGCGTAAGAAGGCTCTGCACAAAGACTCATTTTTTCCACTTCAGGGAGGACCCTGTGCATGTTCGTTCTTAACGGGTGAATTTAATTTGATGTGAACATTATGTTAAGGCTGAATTTCTAGGCAGTTTATGTGATGGTGCATAAGAAGGAGAAGAAAAAAAATAAACCCATAAAAAACCCCAACAAAAAAAAAAAAATCAAATCCAAACCAAAAATGCATATTCTTTTGAAAAATCCAGGTCTAGCTGTTAGCGTCAATTATTTCAAAGACCTACTGACTTTTCTGGCACATCTATCTTATTGGATCTTGGAAATGACTTTATGTGCTTTAAGAATTCGGTCTCATAATCAGCTTCTGCAAAGCAATGCAAAGGATCCTGAGCATTGTCCTGGCAGATAGTCATGTCAAACCTGACACAGAAACAAACATAAGGGAACAATTGTTGTTAAAACACATTGCATCACTTTGCATGCTAAAGCATTTGCTCTGGTAATCCACCATGCTGACGTGTCCCTCTGCTGATGCCATCTGAGCAGGGACTGCATCCTTAAAGTTGACATGTGCATCACATTACAGCAGTGATTTTGTTATATATCATCGGCATAATAGATATTCAGAAGAGATTCATAATCTTGAAAGGTGGCTTGAATCCACAGATCTCATCCATGTTCTGGTGACTCAGAGCATTTTGGAAACTCATTTTATAACATCTCACGCTGGCTTGGGCAAAGGCAAAGTAAATAGTCGCCTAGGGCAGCAGACTTGGGAGAGAGGCAGTCCAGGTCTCATTTCCTACTCACTGTCTGCTGATGACAACAAGAATACAATCCCTTAACCTGCCTCTCCACTGTCCCTCCCACTCCCCTTTCTCCAGTTTAATTCTTGTGGAAATCTAAAGACATCTTTTTGCCTTCTACCGGTTGCTTTTTCTCATTCACCCTCCCTTTAAAACTTCTGTTGGTTTTTCCTAGCTTTTATCCTCCAGGGACATTCCACTGCTAACTTGAACTGTTCCAGGAGTGAGGGGACTCCCTGTTCCCTCACAGCCTCAAATCTCTTTCTGGAAATATCAATTTACTCCTTTTTTTTTTTTTTTTTTTTTTTTTTTGAAAAAAAAAAAAAAAAAAAAAAAAAAAAAAAAAAAAAAAAAAAAAAAGTTCTAGGAAAAATATTAAACCC
>NW_015090830.1:17857852-17933800 GCF_001431845.1 Calidris pugnax | reverse complement strand
TTTTTTTTTTTTTTTTTTTTTTTTTTGTGCCTTTGCTGAACGGCCTCAGCCAGCCTAGGGTTTGCCATAGCATGACCTGTGTGAGAAATACACATTCCCTGGCAAAAGGTCATTTTCCCGTTGATAACCATTGCTTTAAAAGAGCTTGTTCATATTGGGGGAAAAAAGCAGACATGTAGAAATCTTTGTTCTATTGCTTATGATTCATGAGATTAGACGAGACAAAAATAAGATGGT
Organism: Calidris pugnax; assembly: GCF_001431845.1. Lineage (NCBI taxonomy): Eukaryota > Metazoa > Chordata > Aves > Charadriiformes > Scolopacidae > Calidris > Calidris pugnax. Next base: position 17,933,563 of record NW_015090830.1, on the reverse strand, counting down.
GTCAGCATGTTACTGAATCCCTGGAAAGGTGTGGCTTGCCCTGTTGGTAATGCTTTTCACGCAATGCAAAATTATATTGCAGAATTCATTGCCATGGAATGTTATAGAAGCCAAAAGGCATAAGCTGCTTCAAAAGGGAAAGAGGCAAATTGTTCCATCAAAGACTGTTAAACACAGTTACCTAGATGCAGCACCAAGCTCAGGAAACCCCTAAAGCAGTTGTTGCTCTAAGCTATTTGGGCATACCAGTGCAAAGATCATACTCTCCACTGACCAAAAGTTCTTGCTCCAACTATGTTGATGCTGAGCTTTCAGTCCCTCTCAGCAATATGTACCTCGTGGTTAAGGTGCACTAGTGTGGACTTAGTCATCTGAAAGTTACGTCATTTGAAAATGAAGTTAAAGGAAGCCTATTCCAAGTGGTAACTTCTCCTCTCTCTGTTGAAAACACTTTAGGATGAGATAAATTACCTAGATTCGGTGTCCTATACTCCTCTTATGACTTGTACTTTTGTCCAATGAGCTTGGTGGCTTTGTCTGTAAAAATGAGTTCAGAAAAGACTGTTTGTTCTTCCTAGCAAGAAAGCAAGACCTCCCATAGTTTGTGTGGGTGTTGTTCATACATGTACTATGTCCTTCTGCATGGATTTATTTTTCCCCTGTCTCAAAGCATTGGATTGCCTTAACTTGCTCAGCTTGTCCAATTCCACCTCCTTCTGGCACATGTGATATGCGCTCATTCCCTCAGCCTATACTGAAGGAAGCTTCAGAGGTGTGCCACCCTTTTAGAATGACAAAGCAGCAACCTTCCCCTAAGAGTAATGCAAGTTCCTGAAATCAGTAGACTGGCAATTTGAATTATGGCTTACCCAAGTGATGACAGAAGTCTCTGGAAGGTTTCTTGCACGTTGGTGTATATACAACTACCATACATAAAACAGCAGCAGATCCTTCACTCATTTGACTCATTATTTTTGCCTAAGGAAGTGGAGTTCACATATGTAGGCATTAACTTATTTATTTATTTGCTGCACTCGCTATCTCAGATCCCTCCTGGCAATGGTTGTTATCAAGACAATCTTGTGAAGAGAAGCAGGGAACTGTGAGTAACTTGCCAAGTGTGAGGTCAAACACTATGTTTTTGCTTACTGTTCTCAAAATCTTAATTAGTACAATACCTCCACTGAGTGTTGCGATCTCTTCAGGAGTCAATAAGATGGTACCGGTGGTGCCTTGGTGGAGTTTTTAGAAAGGATGGGAAGAAGGTTGCAAGGTGGCAAAGAGCACATTGATAGGTGGCAATGATTTTGCTCTGTGTTCTTTTAACACTCTTCAGGAAGATCCCAAGGAGGTTCCGTAAGTCAGACTGAGGATAAAATTGTGGCCTGGTGTCACTGGAGTTAATAACAGCTTTCTAGTGCCTTCTGGGTACAAGGAGGATTTGGGACTACAAGCGCCAGTGGGGTTCTGGCAGGACCTTTGCCTGGGGCTCAGGGAAGTTCAACATGGGTTCAAGGTTCAGGCAGGCAGAGCTGCAAGAAACTTAAGTGGTATAAGGAAGCATTACCTAATTTTGACATCCAGAACCTAACTATGCTCGCTGTTTCTGGGAAGGACACATTATTTCTTCTGTTCAGCCGGAGACTTCACTGGGATTGGTATCTCAGACTTTTCTTTCATAACCTGTCCTCTGTTCAATCCAGTAAAAATTGGACTCCATATCTCTTCTTCCTTTAAGAAATAAGTATCTGTAGATACACATCTCTAAAATAAACCTCCATTTGGAGGCTTATCTTTCATTAATTGCATATGGGTATCTTTTCTCTGTTACTTCCTAATCTCTTAAAAATTTTACTTATAGAAAAGTGATAGGGCTTTAGCTGATAATTCTGCAGGTAATGAATTGGACTTTGACAGACACTCAGCAAAGAGCCTCTGGATGTAAAAATGAAACTGCTGTTGTGAAAGAATTATCTGTACTAACCACTGGAAGCAGGCTGCAAAATCCAGGTTGCTGAGAAACGCCTCCGTTGCAAAGTAAGAACATGGACAAGTACAACGAACCCTGTGGTCCATATGCCTTCTCTCCCTGTTAGAGTCTGTTAAGTCTGCTGTAGCTGAGATTCAGATGAATTACACTACATGCCGCTGAAATCATGTTTTTTGCTGACAGACAGGCTTGTATCCTACTCATTCTCATCCATCTCAGCTGTGTTAGCTGAGATGTTAGCAAGCCTGACCTTCTCCTTAGTCCCAAATGAGCTTGGGCAAAGTTTTTTTCACTCCGTGTTTGTGTGTGGACAACAGAGATGGCAGGTGAGTCTATCCAGATACTACATGTAAACCTGGATTAATTTGGGTGCTATGCAAAGGTTGATATGTAGGCTATACCACGGTGGGCTACACACAAAGGCATACTGAATGACACAGTAGAATTTTTGAGGAGGTGTTTGTAGATGCAATTTTTTCAGTCCCTGGTACTGATCTGTAGAGTTAATCTCCTCATGAATCAATTTAAAATTTGTGGAAATGGTTAGGCTCAAACAGCACAAATGCATCCTTTGTTTTTTCTTTTTAGCCACTTGATCTAAAACTGTTTCTTAATTATTTTTTTTATATTAAGTGTAATTTTCTTAATACTCTTGCCTCATACCATTCTGGTTTAACAGCTAAGGCAGAAAATGTGCACCCTTTTCAAAGCATTTGATGTTGTTACTCTTTTTAAAAAAATGCACTTGGCTTCTGGAAAGGTCTGTAAGTTCATTTTAAGTTGTGGTGAAACACCAAATAATTACTTGTCTATCCATTTGTGGCTTAGCCCCACTTCCTGAAGTTTTCCTCCCATGTATCGAGGGTCTTTTTTATCCCATCTCTCACAGTGCTCTGTTTATTATTCTTACAGCTTAAAGTTTTCTTCTTTCCTAGCCATCGGTTTGTCAGTTATGATCAAGTGTCAAAATGAAAGCAAACATAAGCATCAATTATCAAAAATTACACAGTCTGTTTACATATTGCTTAGCAGGAAGGATTTTTCTCTCAATGCATACAGGATGTGAATTGTAACTAGACACGTGAGTTGTCTACATACTCATTTTCACATCTGAAATCTAACAGCTAGATTGGGTAATCCAGTATTTACCTGCTAGGCATGGAGTTCTTGCAGTATATGAGCAATACTTTTAAATCTTTTAATACTGGAGGTTATTCAAATATATTTCAAGTACCATTTTTTCTGCAGGAAGAATTTTTTAGTCTTTTCTCCATAGGAAAGCTGTAATAGCTTCTCAGGTTACATGATCTTCCTACTTTAAATTCTTTTGCATTTTTTTCTCTCCTTCTCCCACACTTTATTTTTTGCTGAACAAAATGATAGGCAAAACTAATATTTAAAAAAAAAAAAAGAGGCAGTAGCATCACACTGAAAAAGGTCACTTTCAATTTTGCTAACACGAAACTCAATATTTACTGAATTATGGGGGAAAATATCAAACTTTTGCTGATATTTTAGAATTTCCTTTTTACTTAACATGTAAGGGAAGCTGCTTTTTGGAATCCATCATTTTTCAGTTTATAACCAGATTTTTCCTTTTCAGTACAACTGTAATAAATTATAGACAATCATATTCTCTCCATTAGAAGAAACAGTAAATGAGGTAAACTGGCATATCTCAGGATTCATGGAGGTTTTTAAGTCACTATAAAGATTGCCATTTGCCCCCACACTAGTTTGTAGAGCATATGCTGTAGGTGCCCTTGTCATGCAAGCTTTCATCCTTAGTATGTCTATCGTGAAACATTCTTAACTGGCTCTAGAAATGCAAAGAGTTTGGTCCCCATTGAAATGGGTCTGCCCATTTGATGCCCATTGGGTCTGCCTGACACAGATCAGTCTGTCCAGATGGGAGAAAAAAAACACAAACAAAAACCCAGCTCCATGTGCCCATTGGTTGTCCTTTTCCATCTTTGCCAATGTTAACTGCTTATTGTGTGAGCTGAAGCAGATCCCTGAGTTCACAACAAGACTTTAGAATGTTCTTTCTGGCTGTTCCAGGATAAAAATACAGCTCTGTGGATTGGATGGCAGGAATAGGGACTTAGACAATAAACTGGTTTAGGCAATGATGCTGCTGTTCTTTCACTTGTTAACAGTGATTCAAATCATAAGCTAATGCGTTCCATATAGATGGTAGGAAGAACAACTGCTGCCTTGAGGAAAATCAAAACATTCCACTTTTAAAATATCTTTATAAAGCCATATAAATATATTTTTCAGTCTGTGTCCCTGGGAATATTTAAGCCCGAGCAGAGTTAGGAGTAGAGCTGCTGAAATATTGCAGTGAGAGCTGTCATCAAGCCCTTTCTAGTGTTTGGGTCACTTTGGAACCTGCAGTCTTGAGATTTCAAAGCCTGCAAACTCACCTCAACCTTAGTCAGAGATACTCCTTCAGAGATTTGCACCTCTGACAGGCAGTTCTGTTGAAACTGGCAACAAGCCTGCAAATTTTTGCCAGTCATGGCAGATTGTTTCAATGTTTTTTACCCTTAATATAAAGACGGTCTACTGGAATCCCTGGGTTTTCAGGTTTGGAGCCATTGAATATTTCCCCACTGGTAAAATTATCTATCCACTCTCCTTTTTCTTAAAAGCTTCCAGGTTATCTGGACGCATGGTGAGCTCCAGCTCTGCAAATACCTAATTTCCTTCTGTCTGAAAGCTGCTGGGATGTCCCATTGTGCTTTATTCTGCTGCTGAAATATCTAGAGCACTTCTTGATATCATCAGTAGGCTGCACGTGTAGCTGGGCTCAATTTCTTCCTTCTTTCTTTGCTGGTGTAAAAGGATTGCATAAATCACAGAATCACAGAATCTTAGTGGTTGGAAGGGACCTCCGAGTCCAACCACATTAGAAAAAAAAAAAACCAACAAAAAAATGCCAAACAAAAAAAAACAACCAAACAAAAAAAAATGCCTAGGTGTGGATGAGGGTAAGAGCAAAATGATGGCAATCCCTGGCTGGCCAGTGGCCCCTCGGGGTGCTGTTACTATCCAGCATAATGCACAGCAGCCTGTAATAACTCAAGTCTGTTTTGGGTATGGAGGCAGAAGAAAGGGAACGTACAGCTTGCTTCTATGACTTACTGCCCTGTAAAAGGATTTTAAAGAATCTTTGGGGAAAAATTTAGGCCTCAGATGCACACATGTGGATCTCATTGATTTCATAGGAGGCCATGTGAGTGTGTACATTAACAGACAGAATATGGCTTTTGATCTTTAAGAGCAATTAATATAAAATATGGAATTACACTACTGTGTAACAGGATACTTTTTACTACTTTGTTAAAAGTACTCCCCAAACTCAAATACAAAACAACATAGCTTTCCAGGCCATGGTCTTATAATGGCATACCTTCACCAATTCTTATCACCTTCTGACGCTGTTTGTAAATGTGTTTGGCTGTTACGCTTTGAACTTCAGTAAAACATTTGTACTTGATTAAAATACAAGACCAAGCACCTTCCTGTCCTCACGTCTGTCCATGCTCGGGAATGGCATTATGATTGGAAGAGACAGGAGAAATAACTGTCATGACTACCTACAGGGAATCCCCCAAGATCATTTCTTTCCTGCTGTCACATAAGACATGGTCGTGGTGGCTAAGCCCTCCTTCCATAAGCATGCAAGCACAGAGCATTTCAGCACGTGCTTACAGATATGAGCCTGTAGGCTGCCAATTACATCTCCTAGCTAATATCTGAAGGACTGTGATGGATTAAAAACCTCTGCTGGCATAGACCTTGCAGGGGCATGCAAGACTGACAGCTTGAGGGTGGCTCCCCAGGGTCTACACCTTGAAACTGCTGCAGTCGCACCTACCTGTGAGTGGGTGGTAGCAAAACGCAATGAACCTCAACTGGAGGCGTCTTTGCTTTCATTTTACCTACCTGAAATTCTCAGTGTGTTGGACTGACAGATGTATTCGCCACGAAATCTGAAGCAGCTTCTGCCTGGAAAGGTTCCCATAAATATTGCCCCAGAAAACAAGTCCAGCAGTGAGCAAGAGGCATCTCTGCCTGTGAAGGGCTCTCAGTGAGAACAGCAAAGTCTTCTCAAAAGATTTCTTCATCGTTGAAATGGCACAACGTAGCTCTTGCAGCAAAGGAAGCTAATGTAAGGTCTTTTCAGGTCTCCTCTTTATTAAGCTGTTGAATTGCAAAAAAAAGTGAGCTAAACTGTAGGAGTCACTTTGTCAAGGTAACAGTCTTGGGGGAAAAGAAGGATTGTTGTATCATCTCAGAAAAGAATCTACATGTTTCCATTTGAAATGAGCTGTGGTCTTGTTCCCCACTCTGTGCGTTATACAAGAGGCCTTTCTCCTGAAAGGTTTCTGTAAGTCTCCCCAGCCATAAGACTCTTTTTGTTCCTGCTTTCATACTTGAGCATCTAAATCTTTTTGGCTGAAATATTCAGTATATATTCACTTTCAGGCAGAAACTGAATCTAGAAAATTTCAATCTGATGCTCTAGGTGAGATTTTAGGAAGTTGTGAACAACAGCAGGGAGGGTAATTACAGAAACACGCATTCAGCTCTAGCCATAAATGGCACTTGCATAGTAGCAATAATAAATATGTATCTTTTAGAGTATTTCTATATTTCTGAATCTCTAGGTCCAATAGACTGAATACTTTTTGCTATTAAGCCTCAAAGATCACAGCTGAAGTCATAATATTCTATGAAAAGCCATCTAGCTCACCGAGTTTTGATTGCTTGTAGTTTATTTAGTTGATTGTATCAGATGCTATTTATTCCATCCAGATCCACATGTATAAAAAATTTAATATTATTTTTGATGGAACGAATTTGCTGAGCAAAACCACTTTTTTGTCCCTTTCCCCATCCCTTCAAACAAGACTGCCTGTAAAATTTGGCTGAAATAATTAACGCTGCAGAGAGCATTTTAAACAAAAAAAACCCGAAAAACAACAACCCCCCCCCAAAATACCAACAAAAACAAACACCAAAACAAGACACAAAAAAACCCTATAAAACTCAAAACTCTGTTTTTTCATGCCCAGTTAGACTATTAGAAAATAGTTATTTTGTGGTAAATTGCTACAAAGGTAGAAGTGAGCAACGGAATACTATTGCTGATAGAAAAGTATTGACATAGCTGGAGACCATGTACTACCTAACACCCATCCTCTGTCCTCTTTGTAGTGGAAAGATATGCCTGCAGCGCTTTGGAGAGGTGAGCAGCCGAAAGTAAAAGACTCTCTATGTAATGCTGTATTACAATGAACCTTTTCAGAGTGTAATACAGTAAAATTCCTGTTATCTGAATTCCATATTCTTCAATTACCATAACTTGTGATTCAGATAAATGGGAATCACCAAGGTATAAACTTGCAGAGTTTATTAACTTGCTGGATATTAATCTCTTCCTAGTATTATTTATATAATCTGCAGCATGATCTGGCACCTAAACAGAGCAGGTTTAGTTTATTTTACCAATTCAGTGCAAAATACCTCTTGCACCAAAAAAATGCATTCGTGTTAGACCTCAGGGTACAAATCTTTATTTACGTTAACTGGACTTCATATATTCAAGGTTGGAAGTATATCCTAACAGATTCATCAGAAAGAAGAATAGTCAGTACAGATGAAAAATTAGAAATTATTATCTGTATTGCAGCACATGTAGAGATAGGATGTGGAGATAGGATCTACCTTCATCCTTTTCCAGTTCCAGGAAGATTCTAGATAGCATTTTGGATTGGTTCTTTCTTCTATTTATATTAACAGAATGGAGTAGAGAAAGTCTTGGGGCAACTGAACCCCTTTGGTAAATTGACTAAAGTAGATGCAGATAGATGATTTGTGAATTTTGTTCCTGGCATTACAAGCAAGGGAGGATGCTTAAGGTAGCTTTTCTGAACATCAAAGGTGCAGATAAAGTTTATTGTTCTGTGGGATACCTTAGTTGGATGTAGAGCTGCTCCTTAAAGATTAGGCCAGCATAATTAAACATGGGTGTACATGAAACAAATATATGGCTTTCTGCCTGCCTTTATGCTTAGCATTCAGTTAGTACTGAATGGTTGTTTCATTTTTGGCTTTAGCTTGTTCGTACAGCTAAAGTTTACCTAAGCTTATTTTTTCCGAAGAAAAATGTGTACACTGGAGTCCAGAATGACCTGCCCTCTTTTTGGTGCTGTGTTACCTCCTTGCTGACTAGCAGGGATGGGAAGGGCCATAGATATTGTCCCCCTGTAGAATGAGTGAATCGAGTATGTTTGGTTTTGAGGTGGGAAAACGAGTGTCACCCAACCCTGGTTTTCATTTTGATGCTCAAAGATGACATATCAGCTGGATGCCAGGGAGGAATATCCACTGGGGGGGAAGAAACCAGCTCTGCACTCCTCCGTGATTGGGACTGACTGTGTTGTTGCTGGGTGGAACAGCATAATGCTGTTGCTGCTCCTGCTCCAGCACAGTGATGTTTCTGTTCCAGATTGTGCTGACTCACATTCAAGAAAACATGATACACAGACACAATGCACTGTAACTCTTTTCCTTTTCCCCAGTAACCTCGGTAAGTGCTTGGTTTCTTTTTCCTGTCTATGGCTAGCGTGGTGCTAATATAGCTTTACTGTCAGAATTAATAGGAGGGGAAAAGGCAACCTTGTAAACAAACTGGTAGCAGACAGATTAATCTTGGAGAGGGTATTTAAATGCAACCTGCTGTTTGTGGTACATCCACCTCCCTTTAAAGCTGATCGATCCTGATAACTCGCCTGTCTCTACAAACTACACTTGTTCGAGCTGTGTTCTTAAATGGGAGAAGTGCTTACAATACCCATTTACAACTGTATTCTGTTTAATTAGTCAGCACAGCCAGTGCTGCAGGGATAGATTGCTTGCCTTTAAAGATTTGAGAATGTTAATAGTACAGTATATCATTTTAATTATTATTGGATTAATGTTGTGTCTCGAAGAACATCTAATGCAAATCACAAGAAATGGCCTGAAGTGACCCAAGGGTTGTGCTTTATTAGAAAAGTAATAGGTCCATTGCTTAAATATGAGAGGTTCTTTCTTCAAATGTCACTCTGCACTGGGCTTCTCTGTGTGTGTGTGTATGTGAAAATGAAATCCTCTTGCCTCCACTTTGTCCACAGAAACTTTCTGTAGCTCATGCAATAAATGGCTGAGACAGTAGGTGTGCTACCAAGAGATGAAGACAAAATCCAAAATAACAGTGATGACGAAGACCCGTTTCTGAAATGTGATGATGTAGCGGCATCCCCTGGTTGCTCTGCCAGCCCTTCATTAGCCAGCCTTAATGAAGACAAGGGAAGCTCAGCAGTGCCAGAAAGACTGTCTGTCCTCTCCAGCAAGGCCATGGCCCAGGCAAAAGCCCTGACTGGCCCAGAGATGGTTAGTGGTGACCAGGCACAGGAGACAGCCTCTGGGTTGGCTGAGCATCATCCGACGGCTGTAAATCCATCATTAGGTGGCTCATCCTACCCTGCAACGGTTGGTAACCTGCAGCCTGTGGGCATTGCCTCCCCGTGCTCTGAGAGTCCCTACTGTGATGGCAACTCAAGTTCGAAGGTGTTGCTGGTCCCGTGGGTGCCCGATGTGGTTGGCGAGCCCCTGCAGGCTGTCGCTGCCCCCCCTGGGAGTGACCCCGGGGGCCGTGATATGCCGCAGGTGGGGAGTGGCATGAAGAGGGATGCAGCCCCTTGTAGCCTGGACCAGGCAATTTGGATGAAGACTGCGAAAGTAGCAGAGAGCTTAGAAAGTAAGAAAAAGGAGGAAAAGGAGAAGTACCGGCTCCAGCTAGCTATGTACCGACGGCTTCTGCTGCTGCGTTCAATCAGGAGCTTGCACAAGCAGCTGGAGCAGCAGCAGGCCAGATTGCAGGAATGCTACGGCACGGTAATAAATACCAAGAAAGAAGTGTTGAAACACATTTGCTCAACCTCGCCCTCACCTTCGCCGTAATCGTGTTGCTGCATGCAGAAATGAGCTTTGTAATGCCACCGGAGCCGTCAGTAAGCTTGCATGCTATAGGGGTGGTGTCCTCATACCCAGGAGTACGTGCCCACGTGCGCTGGGAGCAGAGAGGGAACAGCAGCGGCAGCAGAACAAGAAGAAAAGGGAAGGGAAAGTGTTGGCCCCTGAATTTACTCGGAGGAAACCAGAGCAAGACTGTACCTGTGTGAGAAGCTGACTCCTGAAGTGCACTCGAAGCCTCAAGCTGAAATAGAATTTTTGGCATATTGCTTCGTAGAAAGAAAAAAACCCCACAAACTGGAAACCTATTCTGGCACCTGACCTATAAATGTGGTCAGATGCAACTGCTGCTGCCTGCTGAATATGTGATATGGCATATCTCCCCTCTACTTGCAGCGCTAGCAAAACTTGAGCAGAATTAGGGTTCGTTTGTTGGCAAGAATATCAGAATCTAGAAAGCCAGGATATTTAAAACATGTAAGCTCAGGCTTGATTATATCTACCTAGCTGCCCGTTTTGCACAAAACTGCTAAGGCCATTGCACATTTGTGACCTCTAGCCTCATATAAAATTTATTTAGATTGACCAGAAATTATTGTGAGAAGGTAGGACAGTCAAACACATGCACAGGGGTCAGTACTACTGCCTAAGCCTCATTTCCTTGGAAAGCAAGCTAAAAACAAAGGCCTTGTAATCTGGCGTTGCATTGGAAACCCAGACTGGCAGTGCCAGGGGAATGTTCAAGGTCTGCACAATTATTAATCTGCTGCTAACTCCCAGTGGCACTAGTGTCTGCAAATCAAGCATATTTTGTGCCTTACTGCTGTCATTTAATGGAAGTTGGTGACAATTAGCACTTTTTATCCAGGTGTATTAGACACGTGGAAAAGCCTAGAGCACTGTTTCTCCAATTGCAAGGTTAGGATGCCTGTAGGGAATTTGATGACAGTATGCAACAAACACGCAGGGAGAATGAAAGCAAAAAGATGCAACTTTTTTGTATGCGTTTAAAAGGCAACGTGAGTCCCTATTATTGAACAGCAAATTGAATAGTTGAATGTGCTGGTTTAGGATCTAAAGCAAAAAATGATTCAAAAAGAAAAGATACTGAAAAGCTTCCTGTTCTAGGATTTAAAGTGATATGGAAAAAATCTCATTTTCTTCAGATACTTCTTTCTGATCATGCCACCCTTCCTTTTCCCCTGTTGTTTTTTTGTTATAAAAGTTTAGGCAGATGAGCATTCAGCCAGATTTTTGGTGTGTTTTTTTCTGCATAAAGAGGTGAGTGTCTTATTAGAAGTCATATCTTTCTGAGAATTATGTGCTATATATAGGCAATCTTTTATGCTTAGCTTTTTTGTGTGTGTATAGAGAGAGGGTGCATGTGTGTGTTTGTGTATGCACGCACACACACCTCCCTGTATACAAGAGGTTATGAAAAGCTTGTACTTCTTTTTCTGTAGCGGAAGCAGGAATAATCTCTCAAAATAATCTCTGCTGTCTACAAGGCGTTTGGTTGATTAGATTCACATGCACACATCTGTGAGCAAGGTATTGAAGTAATTCAACAATTGAAGTGCAGCACAACATTGTCATTATTCCGTCTTTGTATTTCTGTGCACCCAAAATTATGGAAGCCCCCTGGGTATGCACAACCTTAGATAGGTTCATTCATCTCCTTGGGCCCTGGTGTAGCCTCTGAAGCAGCACGAGCCTGTAACTTTGAATGCAGAATTACCATAGAAACATCCTTGGCATCAAGGAGATATTTGAAGAAGCACCCTCTACTGCCTCATTTGGGGGATTCAGGTTGCCAGGGGCTTTCAGGGGGCTGGAGAAGAGAGCTGGGGATCGCGTGTGACTGGAAGACATTACTCCTGAGCTCTCATCCCACCCAGCTCTCTGCTCAGCCTTGGGAACGCTGTTCTCTGTCAGCACTGCAGGTTTCTCAAAGAGCACTTAAATACTAAACTCACCTCAAAGATAACCTGCTCTGCCTTAATATGCCTTCCAAGGAGGAATGTTAAGCATGGCCAATAGGGCCATGCAAGGATTTGGGTTTTTTTCTTTTTTTTTTTTATACTTCATGAACTAGAAAAGTCTTTTTGTCATTGGTTAAGAGAGTCAGTGTTTTGTTAAACTAAGCACAAGGAAACTGCTATTATGTTGTATCTCTTGGGCAAAGAACTGGTGAAGAAGGGACACATCTCTCAAAAATATTACTGAAATTTTAAATCAAATGTCAAATTGTTCCCGATAGGAAGACAACCAAAATATATACTTTTGTTAATTTTGGCCAATATGTTTTTTTTTGTTTGTTTGAAAAAGAATTATCTTATAAATTAGATTCAGCTTTACTAATACTACCATGTCATTGAAATAAAATATATTGTAAGACTAAGTAGCAATTTTGCCTCAGTAGCTGCTGAAGCAGAGTGTTGTCCTGCATTTGTTGCAAGAAGTGGAATGCCCCCAATTACTGCATAGGGCTACCTATGGTGTCATACTTGTATTTAAGGGTGACTAGAAAATCAGTAAAAAATATCTCTCACACAATACGCAGTGCTGCAATAGTTGAGTTGTCAACCTGTCCAATTCTAAGTGCTTTGTGGCAGAACTGTGACAATCTTTGTTTTGTATAACACCTCTCATAAGATTTCTTGATCCTAATTGGATCAGTAGATGCTTCTGCACTATGAATATTAAATACCAAAAGATTTGTGCATGGGCAATGCTGTCTGATAGCTGGCAAGAAAATGAAGCCAAGACTTGTCCTGTGTGCACACTCTTTCCATGTAGCACTTTTATGGATACAGAAATAAATGTTAACTGAGGAAATAACATTGGTCTTTGCAACAATTTGCTGTTTAGCTGGTGGTTCTAGTGTGGCTGCTAATAACTGGAGTTGGGCAAACCAATTAAAAGTTACATGATTTTAAAAATGAGTTTATTTTACAAACTTGGAAAATGTGGCTTAACAGCTGTGTTTTTTTCCTTGTATGTTTTAGCAGTGGAAGGCCAGTGGGAAAGTGTCAGAATCTCATTGGTAACCCATGGAGTGTTTTTAGGCATACCAGACAGAGCAACAGTCTCAGGTATATTATATGTATGTCCTCTCAAATTATTCAGTCTCCTTATGTGTTTAAGAGATTTGGTAGTTTGGATGAGGTTCAACTAAATTTCTTAAAATCTGTATTTTTATCTGAAGTTAAACTGCATGGGTTTAGTGTTAGCAAGAGGTACAAGCCTGAATTACTGAATTTTCGTATATCTACCTAAGTACTCATAGGTCTTTGGTAATGATTACAAAATAGAGAGTTTTGGTCAGGTCTTTCTTCCCATTATCTTAGTGCCTGCCAGAGCCTGTCCAGCTAACTATCTGCAGGAGAAATCTTCTCTTCAACCCGACAGCTTATGTTACCTACTTTTACAGCAAAGGTTGAAGTTAAATGATGCTGCCTGAGCCTTATGGTTCTGCTGCTCACCTAATTGCCTAGCCAGCCTGAAATGGCAGAAAATAATCTTACATTTACCACGGAAGAGTGGGATGTTTAAAAGGTGGCAGTTCCCTTGGAGTCATTGCACTAAAAAAGGTATAGCTTGTACCTACCTAAAATCAGAATGGAGTTATAAACAATTAAGTGACAAAATGCATTACTGAGATGTTCTTTAATGCAAGGGCTTTTCTTCTGCATCTCCAGCATTTCAGTTAGCTAAACTGCTTTCCTGGAGACTGGTCAGAGCTGTGTTTTTGCCATTTCTGTTATTGATGGCTATGAGTCAGCCTTGGTAAACAGCCCAGCTTAACATGTTCACTTGTTACCTCTTGTGATGGAGCCACATGTTATGCAGGGGATTCATTCACTTCCTTCTTCCTGAGATTTTCTAGCATGTCTGTCACCTTCCTTAATTAGGACAGCGATGATTTTACCAATTTATAGTAAATTTATGATATTGTGGTAAACTTGTGAGCCGTGCACTAAATGTGGATGATCCTACAGTTTTCTCAGAGCTATGAAAATTATGGACTCTGGGCATGACATAAGCATACCAAAGATAGATTTAAAGATGAGTTTGTTTAGATCTCCCCTGGCTCATGAGTAGACTTAAAGAAACTCTTTAGAGTTCTTGTTACAGTTTATTTCTATAAATATTATGACTCCGGAATGGAACTACAAAGACAGGTGTTTCAGGGTTTGATTTCTAATGCAGTGTGGGGAATGGCACACTGGACAGCTTTTTTTCTTGGTTAAAGATTACCTTTTTCTCATACCTGAAACAAATATTTTGGATCGTTGGGCTACATACATGCTAAGGAGTGTTTGTGTAACTGTGGTACATGGGAGTCGATACCCATCTCTGAAGCTGAGTGACAGTAGTTGTTGTTGCCAAAATTCGCACATATCACTTACTCCCCTAGATATGTCTTTTACCTAAACTGAAACATGTTGAAGTCAAATGTCCTGCTGACTTATGATGACATTTGAATCCAGACCAGAACTTTGAGGTGGTATGACTTCTCAAGTCTGATGCATTTCTATCTCCCTGTGTCTTCAAACAATTACAAACATCTTGGATGGTACTGATCTTCGTCTTTCTGGCAAAATGTGTGGAAGATTTGGGAGAAGAGGAAAAAAGACTTCCTATCAGTCTATTGAAGTGCTATTGAAGAAAGGGGAAGGTAGATATTTGTTTTTAATGAAAATTGTAGTAAGGAAGATGGCCCTGCAAAAACACTTCTGGAGGTTTTACTTAAACATCTGGAAAATAACAAAAGTTCCTACAGAAATAAAACTACAGCTGCAAACAAGTTTCCTTAATTGTATTGATCATCTTCTCACACAATTTTATCCAAGTCTCCAAAGCAAACAAAAAAGTTGCCTCCATCTCTGACAAATCAAGTCTCAAAGTCCACAGCCTGGAGTGACTTCTGTGTGCATGAGAGGCAAGGAATTCTTGAGAATCTCAATAAAAGTTACATTTTCCCTTTGATGAGTGGGGGTTGGAGAGGAAAGGGAATGTGTGACCATTCATCACAGCTCCAGGCTCATTAGTACCCAGGAACTTTGTACTCTAAATGACAAAGAGTTTCACTGTCACCAAAGAGAAATTGCTGCTGACCTTAGACCTCTTTTTGGAAAGTAAAATAATGGAGCACAGGAGCAGAGTTTGATATTTGACCGAATTCTACGCAATTATCATGCATGTGTATATAATAAAATTAATTCTGTGTCTCTGCATTGTAGCCTCCGGCAAGCAGCGTACAATCAGTTTTGTATGTATAATAGATCACAGAGTTGTTCATGAATAATACAAATGCATTGAGCAGATACTAGTGAGTGAGGATGTTTGTCTTTGCATGGAATCGAAGTGAACATGTAATATTGTGATAATATATATTTGATGAATTCAGGTCTGACTTGCCTTTGCCATAGCCTGCTAATTCCCCGACAAGGGTTGCCACAATAATTGAGTTTCCAATAACATTATGATTATTTCCACATGATAATTTAATTGTAGGTATTTTTTAATATTGTAATAATGTAGATTTGTGATTATTATGCATTTGCATGCAGATTTTCATGGTGACTCGGAGCACATCCCTACATTTATAACTTAATTTCCTATATTATTGCATATATATTTTGGGATGAACTCATTAATGCAAACTAAAAAAAAAGTAGGTCTTTTTAGTCATTTTGCTTTTATTATAAATGGCTGAAAGCTTTGCTCATTTTTTTAGACCCATCTAAACAAGTGAATAAACAAAAGACAACTGTAATTCACGGATGGATTAATTTATAATAATAATGTAATTACAAATCATGGCAGATTTGTCTGAGATAATTGGGATGCAGACTGGTACAAATTTTGCTTTACTGAAACAAAACTTGTTTAGATGAGTCACCAAGTTTAGTAGGGGCTGCTTTCCATTCTTCCAATTCCTCTATATAACATGTTGGCAAAGTAACATTGGCTCAAAATTAATGGGTGCCTGTACAAATGGGTCTAACAACAGGGAAGCCTGAGCATCTGGACCTAACTAGATATTATTTTGGCATTCAGTATGCCCAGTAATAATACAATTGCATATACACAGTCGTGACACTAGCAGAGAGGGCTTTTAATCAGTTAATTTGTCCATTCCAGAAAGTGGCTGGTTGCTTGCCTGATAACAGCCTTCAAACTGCATTAGAAAACCTTGCCTGAAAGTCGTTGGGGCAAAGGGAGGTAAGCCTTTCTCCAGAAATAAACTCTGTTCCCATTAGTTGGAACAGCCATTCGTATGATCCTCTGAGCATCCTGCTTCAAATAGGAAAGCCTTCTTCAGCCACATCTAAAATTTGAAGGGGAGGAAATGTTTTTAGCTAAATTCTTCTGGTTTGAAAAGAAACTTTCCAGAAAAAGTGACACAGGGTTTGTGTATTTTTAATTTTTCTGGTTTGTCTCAAGCATGTGTAGTTGGAGGAAAGTCTCCACTTTTTATCTGTAAAGTCTCAGCTCCTCAAATCGAACTGGAGTCATAACAGCGTTCTTGGTCTCCTCCAGGTTATGCGTAGCTGGCAGGTTGGATTTCCATTGCCTGCATGACAGGCATATGCAATAGGAACTAGGAGGACAGGCCTGGTCCAAATCTTTAGACATGGAAGTTTAAAACTAGGGACTGGAATATATAACTTGCTGCTATCCTTTCACATCGTTCTTCAGTGCATGTGGGTGCTGTTGCTTCCAGTGTATTTTGGTGCTTGCTTCTGCTGTCATATTCCTCTAAATTAACAATATACAAGACACAATGAGATTAAGTCTCTACTCTTTTACCTTTTCTCACTCTGTGGACCTAAGAATTGAATGGAAAAATGAGAGCTTGATTTAGACAGTAAAGAGAGCAGCCATGATTCTGTGTTATAGGATCGTCTCTCTAGGTTTTGCAGCAGAATGACTACTTGTTATAGGTAAATTAGATTCTCTCCTGAAAGCCACCAAAGCCTTTTTGATCGAAGTCCTTTGTAAACCTAGTTTCTAGCTAAGAAGCACTTTGGCAGCTGACTCATTAGCAACAATAAAACTATCAAAACACAAAGGTAGTTCCATGGGTAGAAGTTCACAAATCTGTACCTATGCCTTGCTGAGAGCAAGTGATAGCTCAACACAGGGGACCTGGAAAGTTGGTCTAGCTGTTATTTTGTTTTATAGTGGCCCTCCAGCATAAAATTAAGGATGTCTTTTACTCTGTGGCATTAGATCTTCAATGATCTCAGGCGTTATTTTGCTCACAGTAGCACCATAGAATATAAAAGTATCATTATCTCAGTAAGTCCTGGATGCAATGTGTAATTCCAGCTTGTGGTGAAGATTCCTAAGGTTGCTTCAGATACTAGCTGATTTATAATCAGATGTTTGTTTTCATTACTATATGTTCCTGATGTTACCTATACAGATATGATAGTTGGGTGTACATAAAATTAGAAGCAAGCCTTCTGTAAAGTATTGTTTTGTGTTACATTCATGAGCAATACATGTTCATGAGTAATTTTCTCTGACAAAAAAAAAATTGAGACTAAACTTCTGTTTTTGATGATGCTGCCCTGGCTTCTCAAATTTTCCAGCATCACAGAGGTTAGGACTTGGAAGAGTTCAGTTCCTTTCCTATCTCAACTTGATGGGTTTTGAAGTTAAGTCACCTATTTGCCCACAGAATGCCAGAATTAGAATACTATTTTGAAGTGGGGGAAGTGGTGTGCAGTCCCTCATCTTCTCTGACTAGTGCTGCTTCTCATTCTGTAAAAAAGTTGAATTTGGCCCAGTGACAAGGCAGGACTCCAGCTGGGTGGCTGCTGTGCTCTCTTTGGCAATGCATGGCAGTGCTTCCATAGGAGAAATTAAGAAGAATGGCCTTGTACACAGAGACGGAAATATGCAATTACCCGGTGGCCAGGATCTTTTCCTGAGGAGGGCAGGGGTTCAACTTGATTCAACAGGAAGAGTGGTTTGCATCCAGGTGCCAATCAGTAGGGTGAGAGGTAAAAATATCTCTCCCAGCCCTGGTGTCACAGCTTCAGTGCCTCATGTCCTTTGCTTTGCTCGCAGTATGTGAGAAGAAAGTGTTTCATTTCAGGTCACTTGCAAGGCTTCTTTTGACACAAAATCATTTGCTGATCCTGCTTTGTTCATTCAGCTGAATTAAATAAAAAACACCTTCAGTTTGTAGTTTTCCATTTGTAGTTGTCTGTGAAGCAGTGGGACCACGTCATTTCTGTGTGAGGCAGGGGCATTTTCTCTTGTGCACAGACCAACATTTGCCAGCCTATTCTTAGGGAAAGCACTCCTCAAAAACCATTTAAGTAAGGAGGTATTTATGTATTTCCCATCTTCTCTAGTGCTTGAAAATGCATCATTCACAGCCACTAGTTCTTCTCATAGTGGGGAAGGTTTATTGGCCATAATCCTGGAAGTCCCCCGTGTGTCAAATGATCGCTGATTGTATTGGAAAAGGATGCTTCAGTGACAGCAGGCAGCCCCTGGGTGGAAAGAGGTGTCCCTTGTCCCTGAGCAATAACCTGTATGGATGATTGAGACTTGTTGATAGACCTCCATGGAAGTCTTACCTAATAGTCGGAGCTTAGCAGCCTCTGACTCAGTGAAGGATCCTTCAGTACAGGATGCTTGAACTTGATTTGTTACTCTCATCAAGGAGGGCATGAAGGTAGGCAAAAACTGAACATGCCTTGAGGCCCAGGCAGATGTAGTTTTACCACAACCTCTGTTGTATGGGGGAGAAAGAAAGAAAAGGCTGCTAGAATTTACAAAATATAATTATTGACTGATTTCTTCATCAGTGAGACCTGTAAGAAATCAGTGATGTCTCTCCTGAGAGATCAGTGGTGTCACCTCACATGTCCTCGGGGTGCCAAATGGTATAAAACACTCACTTTGAAAGTACTGCACCATGATAAGCTGCAACTCCCAAGGGATGCATTGTGTGTACATTTTGTTATATGTAATGACACACTGAAAGGGCAGTGAAGCTGTTAAGGGAATGCTGCATGTCTAAAAAGAACTTATTTTTCTTTCAACCAATAAAAGAAAGAAAGAGCCTTTCAGAAAAGCCGTTAAAATAGTATCATTTAAATCTAACAAGTGATAAAACACTATAGAGAATTCACCTGACAGATGAAGAAATTTAAAACGAGGTATTCTGTGTAATGTATACATTTAAAATTGAACCATTTTCCTGGTAAAGCAATAGACCTCTTCAAAAAGCCTTTAAAACAGTTGATATATATACAAAATTTTAAGGTTGACACAACCAGAATAATGGCAACAATTATTTAAAACAGTAGATTTGAAGAATAAAGCATAAAATGTAGTCATTTCTTGTAGTCATTCTAGACAATGTATGAGATGCTGTGAGATTCAACAAGACCAAAGTTGAATGTGAGATGGGGAGTTTTTCAGCAAAGGTGATTTTGTAGTAAACCAGTTCAGTACATATAAAAAATACCCCTAGAGATACCTACAGTGCTAACAACAATATTTTGAAATTAAGCTAAAAAAACCTTATGTTCTTTTCAACAAAATTCCACGTGGACATATTCAAAAATTCTGTATGACCTCCATGCACCAGGGCCCATTTTCCAGTAGAAATAATTTTACCTACAAAATCTATGGAAATGTACGTGACTGTTTTCTTGTATTTCTAATGCAAAAGTAGTTGCCTTCCCTAAGCGTGACACAGAATGAAATTTGAGGATATGAAATCCCAGCCAGCAAGGTGACAGAACAATTACGTAAATGTGTTTCCGATGAACTTTAAATGTGAAATTCAAATTAGACAAATAATTCATTTGATGTTACTCAGAAATAAACATGGACTCATAGAAAAATAGAAAAGTGAATTGGGTAGAATGGTGCTGTTGTATCTTCTATTAGCTCAGTACTGGCCATCAATCACTGTCAGTTAATTATCATTAAGATTGCATAAAAAAGGGCCCCTGTGGGAGCTGGATAGTCTGTGAGATTCATTCTTTCATTAAAAACAAGATAAACAATATAAACCTTCTTGTTTTTTTTTTCTTTCATTTGGGTCTTTTTGTATACAAAGAAATTATGTGAAAAGGTGAATCTTGAATAATTGTTCAGAGAGATCCCATATGAATTGCAGAGAAAAGTCAATAAAACAAGGGATTCCAAATGAAAGTTGTTATTTGTCAGGAAGAGTTTAAAGGATATTAGTTGGGTTTTTTTGTTGTGTGGGTTTTTTTGTTTGGTTGGTTTTTTTTCCAAAACTCAGAGGGATTTCCCTTTGTAAGGTGCAAAACTTGTTGTTTTTTTAAAAGAAATGTTTGCTTCTTAACTAATTGTGCTGATTTCCTGGTTTTAAGCCTCTAGGGTTTACATTTTTCTGTGTAACACCCAGTTTGTAAACTTTCTTTTTATAAAAAAGAATAAAAACTAAAATCACATGACTCCAAAAGGTGATTCTCTAACAGAATAGGAGTCAGCATGAAATTCACTACGAGCTGCAAATACAGAAATTTTCAGACCTTATGAGCTGATGTGAGGGGCTTGTGAGCACTTAGCTAATGACAGGAACAGGAGCAGCTAATTATTTCCAGGGTGCCTCCCCACACTGCTGAGTAGCAGTTCACACTCTTAAAAGTGCCGAGGTTTATTGATAGTGCTCATCAGCATCACAAAGAGGGGCTGGTACCTGAGGTCTGTGAGATTTCCGATTTGATAAAAAATTGATTTTGAGTCAGCTCGTGCTTGCTCAGCCTGAAGATCACAAAGTTCTCCTGGCCAAGCTCTCTCTCTGCAGAAGGTGGCTACAGAGATTAGAGTAAGCTCTTATGAATTTTTCACATTTCTAAATAATTACTAATAATTGGAAAATATGTGTATTATAGACAGAATTTTTTGTTTGTTGGTAGTTGGGTTTGTTTTTTGAAGTGAGGCTTCCTTGCTAATTTCCCTCCCCCCTCAAATGACTGAAGAAGTGCCTTCAGGGCCAAAAGCTTCTCTGTTCAGCAAAATAATAATAACAACTTAAAAAAACCCAACAATCTTACACTTTGCAATTGTCCAAATATACCTCAGAGCTGGAGTCACATAAATGCAAGTGTTCCCACCTAGTTGTCAAAGAAGCAAAAGGCCTGTAAATGACACAACCTCAATCCAAAATGAAGTCTTTAGCATTGGTGAGGATGGCTTCTAATGAGGAGGAATGAACGACTTAAACTGGAGTAAAGCTGCCCCATTTAGGGCTGTTCAGGCTGAATACAGCCCATCAGGACAATTCATCTGCTCCTTCTCCTGGGAAAACCTCTTTGCCTGCACACATCCAGAATGCCAGCAGCACTTAGCCTGTGATGGACAGCCAGGTGGTCACAAGGTAGAGGTCAGGTAACTCACACTGTCTGTGCACCCCGTTTTTCTTTCTGGTGTGTCGGGAAGGCTTATACTTTGGAGAAAACCTCATCAAGTAAGCTAATTTCTACTCTTGTATTTTTGCTCCCTCTGTCATGTGTTGAGTTTCTTCATTCCTATTTAGCTACTGGAGAAGGAAGATCCTCCAGTGCTGATTTTATGTTGCAAGGTTGGGTCAATGTTAGCATGTCTGTAAACTAGTAGAAGCCGGAATTAGGCCACGGCAGAAAGGGACAGTGCATCTTGAAAGAAAACTAAGACGGAAACCCTAACCTCTTCTAATTTACATATGGTGACATTTTGCAGAAATATTGTAACATTAGCAGTGGCATAATGAAATTCTGCCTATCAGCCGTGGAAGGAATAATGTTACTGTAAAGGTAACCTGTCCACAGTTTGTTATCAAGAAAATATTCATGGCAAGAAACATACATTTACCAATGAGTGTTAAGAACAGTGTTTTTTTCCTTATATTTTTTCCTTGTGGGCTATCCATCTTCCCCTCCAGATTTACTGCATGATCACTCCCTTTACATGCTAATTATGTGCAGCTCTGGTGAATTTGTTAGTAGTGACACTTCGGGCACCCAGTGGGACTGCAACTCATTATGTGGCAATGTCCAGATATATCAGATATTATTAGCTGTCATTAATCTGCTGTGGAAACATTGAGTGCACAGCCAGGAGAGAGACCAGGAAATAGAGTAAAAATGAAGTCTGCAGCTGCCCTGGCCCCCAGAAGGTCAGAGGGCAAATCAGCAGGGGAGAAGAATACACCTTAAAATGGCCAGTGCTTAGCAGCAGATTTTTAACCCATTAGAAGCCAACGTCTTGAAGAAGAGGAAAGACAAAAATAAACGATACTGTTTGCAATGTCCATACAGCTGTGCTTTACTGGAGGAAGAGGGAACGGAGTCTTTCAAACTGCTGCTTTCTAAAGCTGTTTGGTAGAACTGCATCTCAGTAAGAACAGTGTGTGAAGAGGAGGAAGAGTGAGCAGCACGCAGTATCAGTCTCAACGCGGATAGTGCCCAAGCATTAAACTTTGAAATTAGGCACGCGTTAACTCAGAATAAGATTAGCACCCCACCCCCGCCTCCCGCCATCCATTTCAGAGTTGTATTTTATGGAACCAGAAAATCCTGCGGGAATTAAGAGTTTGCTCTGGCTGTTCATCCAGACCTGTGATCCGCCTGCACAAGCACAGGAGTTTGCCTCTGGACGGCGGATGCAGTGCTGATCAGCCTCTGCTGCGCAGCTTAAAACCGCAAATCACAATAGGTTGCATTTTTGGCATCGATCCTGAGAAATAGTCACTTGTAAGGGTTATGCATATCTGTGCTTGTGGCTTGGAGGAGAGAAATAAAAACAAAAGAAAGATTCTTCCCAGAAAGCTCCACAGTCTTTCCAGTCTCCAAAATGAGCCATGCCCAGGACTATAGGAAGTTGTATCTTCTTTCTTTACATATAAAAGAGCAATAAGGCTGGAAGAAACCAGGCAGGCTTTAAAGCAAACAGGGTCTTCTCTCATCTGAAATAGAAATGGAAAACACCAAAGTAGAAGTAGGAATCTCTTAGTTTAGTAGTGATGTATTAACTAGACAATTTTCAGAGCAGGGGAGAAGAATTGGGCTGGTTAGTCTGTGCGTTGGTAATTTATGGGGGACTTTTGCTACTGTCAAGGGGCAACCTGAAAATTCAGTGACGTTAAAATAAACGTAAAATGAGATAGAGGGATTGCAGGAAAAATTACATTTTACCAAAGAAAGTAAAAATAATCTTTTGTTTCCAAGGTTGCAAGGACCTCTGCTTCTTTATCTAAAAGTTGCAGCTCTTTAGTTAGAAAGTTTATGTGAAAGCTAAAGGAAGGAAATCACTCTAAAATTCTTAGGAAAATGACAGCTAATGCTTGTTTGGGGAAGCTGGAGTGAAGTTCTTCAGTCAGTTGCTTGGAAATGTCCAAATGAGCTGTTCATCTGAGTTTCCTGAAGGAATCTGGGAAGTACTGGGTTTATTCCCATTAAAGGGCCTAATCTAATGCTTCACCATTTTTCACATACTATGACTTTTGTGTGATCTAATCTTATCCTAATGAGCATAATAACAGGGGAAAAAAATGGCCTGATGTTTTATTTATGGACCTAACTTCAGTGAGACAGACTGAGATAAACCCATGCAAAACCAACAATTCCGGGCTCACTTTTAAGTTGTCTTAAATCGTGCACAATGCCATGGAAGAGAAAGCAATGTTAGTATTGGGTGAAATGGCTGCCATTAATATTTCCTAAACTAAAAGCTATCTATAAACTCAGGTTGTAGGAAAAGATTTGGACGTCATGTTGGTGACATTGTGGGGTTTGCAGAAATACCCAGAAGTGTTGCAGAGCACAGTGTTAGCCGTGGGGCAGGCGGCAAGCACCCGGGGAAATAAGGAAGATGCAGTTTTATCATTGGTCTTGGACCTTTGCAGTTTTGGTGTTACAGGAGGGTTTGTTCATTTTTTTGTGAGAGCAATGCAATAACAAAAAGAGTCACAGTCTAATGGCATATATGTGCCATTGAACCCAATGAAAGTCATTCTGAGTGCTGTATGAATACATCCAATAGGTCAGTCATAGAGTCTTTTTATCATTTTTTCTAGTGTTTATGAAATTTTACAAATATGGCATGCTTTGCCCTTTTTCCAGGGGAGAGGAATAAAAATTCATTTCAGTTGCTTTTTCCTTTGAGTGCGTCGAAGGACTGTACATGAGGTGAATACTGTTTTAGTGGTAGGTTAATGAGTTACAGGTCAGGCTTACAGTGGAAAAATTGCAGTCAGCTTCCATAGTGCTGTGTTTGCCAAATTTGCATTGATGAAGCTATTATGGCAGGCTCACTTTTTTTTTTTTTTTTCATGGAGGAACAGGTTTGTTATTTGCCCATCAAGATTATGCTGTCTTTTCAGTGCCTGTGTTGCTCCTTACGATCCTGCAGGCACTTATTTTCACATTTAACATGATACGCATGAGTAACCCTCTCTCAACTGGTGGAACTAGTCAGGTATAAAACTCAGATGTATGTACTCTGTAGGGCTGGGGCTGGAGCGAATTCCACAGAACATAGAAAGAGTATTACATTTTACAGAAGTCTGCATCTTTTCTTATTGCGTTGTTTGTAGCAAGTTGGATAGTTAGATTTTTATCCAGGTAAACCTGTATCAGTAATGCTAATGAGGATATCTGCACAGCTGCCTTTGATCTTTATTGTAGTGAAAATGGTGTATTAAATTCAGCCTTGTAAAAGATGGCTCATCAGTAGAAACACTCAGAATTGTTTTCAAAGTAAATTCCTATGGATAGGTTTAAAATTATTGCAAGTTGCAGTATAATGGTAGGAGAAGGCCATCACCTTGAATTTGGAGCGTGGAGAGAACTAATAAACAGAAAATGCTGCATTGCTCTTTTTCTTATGACGCAGAAAATTAGGAAGTATAGTGTAAAAGCCCTAATGGCAATTTTACCTGCCTGGTCAAGCATGAATACCTTTAGGAATATCCTAATATGTTTGTTTGTTTGTTTGTTTGTTTTCATTATCTATTTTGTAGAAGCCAATCATGGTTAAAGATGTATAGTGTATAAAGTTTGCAAAGTTAGTTGCAATTAAGACTGTATTCAGCTTTCGGAACATTAAGAAGCAATGTCAGCTCTGAATTGATGTATTTGCTCAGGGGTTGCTTTGGTGTGAGAGCTATTAAATCAGTTGCAACATTCTCAGTGGCTGTGGGAGGGCCTCATCTCCTGAATTTTAGGGTCATGGCATCAGGATCTGATTCTGCAATTTCTCTGCAAATGACTGCAAGTGGCTGAGCTCTGTCACAGCTCTGCTCTCCTTCCCTCATCCAGCACTTTATAGCACGCAACATTGCCAGCTCAGTAAGTAAGTGCCATAAATTACCCTACCTGATGTAAAGGGTGATCAGTATTTAGGGTGATTCACTGTTTTTGTGATGTTTACTGGGAAAAAATGGAAGGACAGACGAGTTAAGGTTTAGATTCATTGCAGCTTTCCTGATGTTCCTGGTCATTTATTCATTATCATCATCATCACTCATTTAGGTGACTTGGGCTCTTGCAGAATGAGGTACTAGTTAGCAGGAGTGAAGAATCTGACTTGAAATTACCAAGCTGTGAGTTGTCATTAACTTTTATTTGAAAGGATTCTGGTGCAGCTGAGACAGGAACAAGAAAATGCAGCCAGAGTGATAACACCACCAAAACTCAGGGTGATGTTTTGAGCCTATTTATTGAAAAATCCAAAGATTTTTACTGTATTTTCCAAAGTAACAGATGTTGGTATTTTTTAATAATTACTAGTATTTTTATTTCATTAGCACTCAAAGAATGGAAATGAAGACCTTTTGCTGTTGTTCTAGCCAGAAAAAAAAACAACAGGTGGGAGTTTTCTGAACTCCAGAAAAATATAATTTAAATGGATAAAACAGATTACAGAAAGACTGTGTAAAGTGCATGGAATGATGAAGATTTGAGAATTCATGTTTCACTGCCACAAACAGTTGCAGAAATTGGGTTGCACATGCCTATCCATGTGCCTATGTGTATATATGTGCTGAAAATGCATATTGTTGGATCAAGGGTGAGTAACAATTCCACAAGTCTTCACTAGACAGTTGCAACAGTTCATTTCAGATGCAAACAAATTATTTCACAACAAAATGCAGATAAACAAACCTTAAATTTACTCTAATTTCTTTTAATGAGGAGTTACATTATGTAGTACCAAAACATAATAATTTCCTAGATTTATAGTAATCTGTTTCTAAACACATCAGGTGTTTACTGAGGTTTTGTTTCCTTGAAAGCATTGTGGCTGTGCATTCAACTTTTGAACTTTGCTCTGCAGGGTGTTGTAGAATCAACTGTCTCTGGAAAAAAAAAAAAAACAACACAACCCAAAATAACCCAAAACAACAAACAAAAAAAAAAAAAAACAACACAACCCAAAATAACCCAAAACAACAAACAAAAAAAAAAAAAAACAACACAACCCAAAATAACCCAAAACAACAAACAAAAAAAAAAAAAAACAACACAACCCAAAATAACCCAAAACAACAAACAAAAAAAAAAAAAAACAACACAACACAAAATAACCCAAAACAACAAACAAAGAAAAAAAACACCCCAAACCAAACATCAACCAAACCAAAAGACAGAAAACCCCCAATAAACAATAACAAACAAACAAACAAAAAAACCCCATCTCAAAACACCACTGGATTTTTTTCAGGGGAAACTTTTGGAGGTTCATAGGGAATTTTTCTATTCCTCTTAACAAAGCTGTGTTTCTGCCCTGGTGGCCTGGGTCTAGCATAACTCTGTGTTAGGTGGATGCCTCTTCTGGATGTGTTAAAGATCCTAGTGATCTCTTTCACTTTCTTCCTCCTCTGTGCACCTGAATCCACCCTTGACAGTGAATTTTGACGGTGTCACTTTTGAACAGCTTTTTATGATTGCTTCCATCCACAGGTTACTTTATTCAAGTGGATTTGCCACAGAGCACTTGCCCATTAGCAATCTCTTCTGCAGTCTGCTTTAAAATCTGCTTATGGTTATAGCCAGATAAAAGCATGTGAGGTCAGTTTGGTAGAGCGGAGACAAATACTTTAACATAAGGTTTTCTATTCTGTGCAAGCAGCTAATAAAAATGCCCGCAGGTGTTGAGAATTATCCTTCTCTTGGAGATTTCTTTACAATCTGAACCTAATCTTGGCAAAAGCTTTGGCAAGGATATCTGGCACATTAATTAAATGACTTTCCCTCCCCCACAGGTTTTATGCTGTAACTTTGATTAACCACTTCTGTACCCAGGAAACAAACTGCTGGATAGGCATTATCAGTTTTGCAGGTGTATGGATATTAGAGATAACATGGGATTCCTCCTTTATCTGGCTGGATGCTCCTTACTGTTTCAACACTACACTTCTTTTCCCGTAGCTACAGCTACAGGGATCCTGCAGGAACGTTATGAGATTTTAGTATGAGGACCTTTTTATTCAATATGTATCTCTGGATGGCCACTGCTGAGAAGTTTCAGATCCTTAGGGGGAAATACCTGACTCCTCCAGAGCTCCCCCTCTATTTAAATGGCTTTTCCTTGCTGCGGTATCACAGCTGTGACACATCAAAGCCAGTAGCTGGTGTGGCAGGACATGCATTCCCAAATCAGCCTCAGTGACGAAAGGCACAAACACAGGTGATTTGCAGTGACAGGTTTCATATCTTACGATGTCATTTTCATGAATGACTTGGCTAATTAAATTTAATGTGGAACAAGAGCTTGCTTACATTCTGCCAGGCTTAAGATGTTCTTACTCACACCTTACTTAAGAAACAATTCCTACTGTTGAATAAGGGCTCCAGGATTTAGCCCTCTGTTAGCAGTCTTCCATAAACCCTTTGTTTTCCTAACATGTTAAAAACCAAGGCTTAATGGTTTCATGATGACATCAGTTATCAAGATTTGTGTGGTGTTGGCAGATGTTGAATTTTCAGTGGAAAACCATTAAACAGATTTGAGTCAAGGCAAGTTTCACAACACGCACATATTATACCAGTGGTTACATGTGTTGACTTCAGCTTTATTTATTACAAAGGAAAACAGGCCTGTACTTATACAACAACAGCAATGAGAAATTAATCTTCCCAATAGCAAAATCAGTCTTGTCTTATTAAAGGTACTCAAAGTTACATATTGAGCATGCTGAGCTTGCAAAAACTATGTCTGCAACTTTCAGATTTAATAAATCTAAAATTAAATATTTTTTTTAAAAAGGGATTTTTTGATACCTTTATTTTTGGACATCCATTATAAAGAAGGCAACATTTCAGAAAGTGTTAAATGCCCATTGTCTGATAACTGTTCTTTCTGAAATGTCTCAAGTTGAGCTTATGTTTATTTTCATATCTGGTTAGATTTGTCACTTTTGAATGCTGATTGGCCATCAGCTCAGAACACATCAGTTCTGTATTAGTTCTAATACTCTTCAACATTAAAAAGTTTCTTTTTGTGGTACGACTGCAAAGTTTGGCCAGTGGTAGTATCTAGACTAATGATGCTGTCCAGGCCTATGTGTTACGTTATATATGCAAAAGGAGTGTGTGCCAAATGTTGAAACTAAGTACATGGGGAGAAATGATTTTTCAAATAAAAGCAAGATCCAATATAGAAAAAAAAACAAAAACAAAAAACAAAAAAACCCCAAACCTAACAAATCAAAACAACAACAGAAATCAATGGAGAACAGTTTCATTTTGTATATGTGTGTGTATATATAGTAACTTTTTTATTTGCTGCAATGTTTTGTTAATACATTAATTAGGACTTCAGTTTGGAGAGATACAGTGCACTGAAACAAAAATGTATTGTGTCTCACTTTCTACTCAACTGTAAAAGATTATTTTTTCTTGGAAACTAAACTTCACTTAGTTCATATGAATTACTTCAGGTTTTACCATCAGGAAGCACATAATCTTGCTCCTGCTTCTTAGAAGCTACCAGTAAAGTTGTTCTTATAATGCAACTTCCCCCAACTGAAGTTGGTTCTGAATCTTTGCTTGTCAGTGCTGCTGTCAAAGCATGAAGTTTTCTAAATGCCCAAATTCATTCTGGCAGTGACTATATAAGGTTCCAAGAGGTAAGTAAATTCTTTTTAGTCATATGGTGCACTACATACAGAATCATTAGAGCAAGTGGGGATATCGCAGTTCTCTGTGTTTAAAAGTAAAGAATTAAAAAAGAAAGGAAAAAACCTAACATTCTAACTGCTTATGAAGAAGGACTTAATTTTATATTGATTTTTTAAGATGTTTTAAGAACACTTTGAGGAAACTTTTCTTTTGAAAGATGCAGATTTTTAAAAATTGAAATGCTTTGCAATATCATTTTTATTCAGAAAATCTTAAAAATAATTTCATATTGAAATATTCTTTGATATTTTGGTATTCAAACACGTTTTTAATTTTCAGCAGCCTATCATTTATTGTTGTTCCCATTTGTCTTATTTAACATCATAGATGCATAAAATAAGATCAACATGTTTTGAACAAGTAGTGGAATTTTCCTTCAGTGGCAACTCCACTATTCTGGGTTTTGCTCTACTTTGAAACAGGGCCAATTTTTTCTGTCTTGCAATCCTGTGTAAAACAAAACTTTTACTTCAGCAGAGCACTATTTTTCATTAGGCAAGCAAACAAAAAATTCCTTTACAAGGTACATGCAAACCCATTATTTCTTCATCAACAGTGACTTTTCCAGTACATGAAACCAATCACCTGATAAAAAGGATAGGGTGGATGATAAGCTTTGAATTAAGATGTCAGTTTTCACCAGTTAAAGAACAAATGATCATCCACAGATGCAAGTGTGCAAAAGAAAAACATTCCCTCCCAAACTTTTAAACTAAAACACAAATGATGAAATGTTGGATAATTATGATTTCATGAGTTACGTGATCTCCTAATTATTACAAATGGGTAAATAGAAAGAATCTGATTATTTACACTGCTGACCTGCCCCAGTTTTATACCATTCATTATAGTCAGTACTGTTTATAGCAAAATTTTTCCTAACAATAACATTTATAATATTTTAATGTGTGTGTATGGAGGGAAATAGCACATGAAAGAATTTCAGTGCAAATAAACCTTGACCGTTTTACATTTGGAACTCTGCTGTATTATTTTAGGACCCCAGTCCTCAAAACACTTATGGTTAACTTTATTCACACAATTCCAATGGGACAACTCATATGTTTAAAGCTAAGTCTTCTTTCAAGGGTGTTCTTGGACAACTCATATGTTTAAAGCTAAGTCTTCTTTCAAGGGTGTTCTTGTACCCTTTCCCATCCCACCCTTCGCTTCCTGATGTTCATGTGTGCAGGGTGGGGTGGAAATGTCTAAGCAGATTCCTGAACACTCTGAACTGCCTCTTCATTCTCTGGAGCATGTCATTTTAATGATACAACTATATAGGGTTTTGTGTATGGATGAATGTACAGATGCTTGCACAAGTATTAATTAATTTATTCCATGGGCACCAAGTAATTATCTATTTTGCTGCAAGGGCAATTTGCTGCCATACTAAGCAGAAGGCATTCTTTTACCAAACAAAACAAGCACAGCAGCATTTTCAGCCATGTGCTGAAATGTATGATCAGTACTAAAATGTGTTAAGCGTGGCATCATTATTCTAAAACCAGCCACAGAGATACAAAATGCACTGTGATATTGCAAACTGAGCACAGTTTGATTGTAGGACACCCGGGTAGAGGGGTTTTGTATTAGAATATACATCTCATCTATAATGCCTTCTTCTCTAAAATGTAATTAGTTTTTTTTTTATGAACTGGTAAAATACAGTACATAAAGGACTCAGGGGATTTCCATATAGCCACATTTATTCCCACATGTCTTTCCAAATCATAAATGGTTGTCTTCCTTAGAAATGGATTAGGACAAATTGCATTAGGACACGATTGTGAATCTGATTAAGGTGGAACCATGATCAGGTTTTTTCTTTTGGGCAACCATGTTTTCTTATAACAACCAGAAGACAAAAAAGCCTTTGGCAAGATGTTTCAAAGGCCTTTCTCATATGCACATAAAAGCAGTTTTCATGCTAATTCAAAAATTGGTCCACACCTATAATTTCTTTATATAGCCAAGACAAAGCTTTGGGCAAAATTTTGCAGTAGTATATATTTCAGATACAGACTTGTGGTTTCAGTAAAAGCTCGTAAAAAGGAATTTCCATGCATAATTTCCTTAAAGAGAAGACTCTGAAGGCAAGCTGCAAGAGAGGCACAAGATCAGGCATTGATTCCAAATCGGTTCAGTGAGAGGAACGCTGAGAACAAAACCATCCCCAGTGGAAAACTGATTTAATATACTGAATAAATACCTTTTCAAGTGAATGCACTCTTACAAAGGCCCCAGCCCCTTCTTTTTTTATGTTAGCATCTGACCCAAACCAATCACATTGTGTGACATTATTTGACACAGAAGGAAACTAGCACAGATATGTTTGTTGATGGGCAGAACTGCAAATGTTTGGAAAGAACAAACCTTGGCAAACACGGCTGTTACTTTCTTCCTCACTCACCCCTATTTTTGAACCCCATAAAGCTAAAAGGAACTTAATAGCAGTGTTGTTATCTCTGTGTCGTAGTCAAATGTTAGTGCTCTGTCACTACTCAACAGAAAACCAGGCTGGAGAAGGACGGGAAACCCATGTTTGTTTACCCCCTTCCGGCTCCGTTGCATATGAGTGTTTTGATCTCTCAAACTATCACATAGGATTCAGCTGAGATGTAGAACTCCACTGTGGTGGGAACTGAACACCTGTATAAGGGAAGAAGGTCCCTGTCTCCAAGAGCTAGCATTTGGCGGATAACAATAAAGACAACAGGTGGGTCTAATGAATAAATTCTGGAAGCCTGAAGAGCTCCACAACCTTCGTGCTTAGTATAGTAAGTATCAGTGATATTATGTTGCCTGAGTAACTGCAGCCATCTGCTTTATTGCTAGCCTTGCTGATTTTTACAATTTTTCTCCAGTTTAGGCCAAGATTCAGAGATGTTTATTTTAAATTGTTCGTGTTCGCTGACCTGATATTAGCATTGTTTTGGTAAATATAAGAATCTAAATTCTTCGTGTGTCTCACGCAGGCAGAGACCAGATAAAATAAGAACAGATCTGAACTGCGGTCCAAATTTCAGAGTGTACCCATCTGAACTAGATTTTTCCTGAGGCGGAAAAAAATCCAGTTATCTCTTGCCTGTTGTTGTTGGCAACTCACTCTAATTTCATCCAGAAGCTGAGGGCCTGACACGAATGTGGTTGGAAGCTTGAGCTAGTGACCCAGCAAGTGAATCCTCACCAGAGTTCCAGGGCTGACAGTCATTGGGTAACCCTCCAGACTTTGCATGTTTATATAAACTGAGTTGGGAATCAGCAACATTAGTTTATAGCCCAGTTTCCACAAGGAACAGTGATCAAACAAATGCAAAGTTTTTTTTCTCCTCTTTGTCCCCTGGCATTTCCAAATGGATTTGCTCACACCTGGGACTGCAAACACATCCAGAGGAAGCTCCCATTCAGAGGGACTGAAAGCCAGCAGTGGTAGGGCACATTTCTGGATTTCTTGAGCAAGCTGGGACTCAGTTCTGAAATATAAGGATGCATGTTCTCCCTTGGAGACTTCGAAGTATAGATTTAGCTACATTTATCAGCAGTAATTTTCAGCCGAAACCAGGAAGGTGCAAAAAACCCCTACCGTCACCTGACCTTCTCTTTTGCAACACCATTTACAAGAGAACATCTAGGCCTATGGCAATACAGTCATGGCTTATCGTAGAGTTCAGGTCTTACTAAAGTTGATAGAAAACACAAAGTCAAAGATAATAACAATTGGTAAATAATTGTGTTAATCAGAAATAAAATAAGCCAAAAGGGGAGAAAGAAGAAAATGTTAGCCCAAATTGTCATTGGAATTCTTTTATCTATCAGGGTTTGTGTCAAATTTATTCATCGAGTTTATATATACATATATATGTACACATAAATAAGTAAAGAGAGTGAGAGATATGTACACATACATATATATATGTATATAAAGAAGAAAATGTTAAGATCAGAAATGCAAAATCTGAAATTAATTTATTGCACAATGGAAGAGACGTTCCCTTTGTTAAATTCCTGAGCTGGATAACCAATCTGTAATAGGAACTTACTATTTACAGAAAAGTTAGTCATCTTTTATCAGCAAAAATTAGGCTTTTCTTTGGAAACTTTATTGCTTTTTTGGACACTTAAACACTCTGAGCTGGCTGGGAAGGCAGGTGTTGAAAAATTTCTCTGAAAACAATTCCTTTAAATGTATTTAAAAGTATATCCAGAGGTTCTCAGAATCTCCACAGCTCAAAAACTTACTGAGCTATTTGTTAAAATGGGGTAAAATTTTACTTTATGTTTGCTCTGCTATTTTTCATTATTGTCTTAGCCTTTATTTTAAATTGATGATGAACAATTTCAATAGAATTGTTTGGGTTTTTTTTTTTTACAAAATGGAATTTTTGTCTAATGTGTCAAATGAAAAAAAATTCAGTTATGTGTTATGTAAACAGTATTCATATTTGATTTTCCCACCGATTCTCTGCTTGGAATATTCCTTTGAGAATTAAATACTTCATAAAATCAGAGTAGTTATCTAAATCATGCAGGTTTTTTTATTTTCTCTGATTGGGTAAGGTTTTATAAACTGCTTTCACTTCTGCCTGAAGTAAGGCTTATTTGTTTCACAAAATTATTTTTATTTCATGAATGAATTAATCTCAGCTCCAGAAATAAAAATTCAGTCTCTTGACAGTCTGTTCACAATAATATTTGTGAGAAGTAACAAAGATCAAGCAAAATTCAGTGTTTCTTAAAAGTGTCATGTTTTAGTATTTTTGCTGTTCATACACTGGTACCTTGCAGCTTGGTCATCACTGAAAATCTGTTCTTTAATTTCTTTCCAAAAGTGGCAAATTAGTTACCAGAAGGCCCTGCAATTCAAGGTATGTACAGAGAATGATTGGAAAACCTGACTCCTGGTTGTAATTATTCATATGATTTACCTGCAGTCATGTCACTTTTATGGCACTTAAAGATATGCTATGTCTATTTATTCAGCTAATTGTCCCAATCAATTTCTGTGACAAATGTACTTCAATCCAGTGGGGCTGGGTGCTAGATTCTTAGCTAGCTTAAAGCTTTACAGAGGTATGTCAGAAAGAAAATCTGGCCAAGGAGGGGGTAGAAAAGGAACAGTCCAGGACAATCCTTGGGACCTCTTTTCATCTTTTATTCCATTTGTATTCCAAATGATTTATAGTGGAGTACCAGGAGGACTAACAGAGTCATAGAATAATTCAGGCTGAAAGGAACTCGAGGAGGTCATCCAGTACAGCTGGATGTACAGCTCCAGTCCTCAGCCCATCCAAATGGTCTTCAGGAAGACTATCTCCAGTTTGTCCCTGCCTTTCTTGTACTGAAAGGCCAAAAAACGAGGCACAGTGAGAAACCTGCTTTTTCAAGGTCGTTATTCACTATCGCTGACAACTACTGTAACAGAGAGATATTTTGGTTCGGTTTGTTTCATAGCACTGACCTCAGACCATGTGAACTTTTTGCCATTAAAAAAATTCCTAAGTTTTCTCTGATTTCTAGCTAAGTATCAATAATTCATAACATTGGAGAGCTCTTTCTCTGTAGATAAGTATTTATGTAAACTTGCAGCGTTGTCATATCCACCAGAGATACTCCATACACCCATAATATCCCACCCATTTGAGTCAAAGAGATCACAGGTGTCACTGAGGAAGACATAACTCTGTTAAAGGAGATTCTGAAGAATGTTTTGGAAGAAGGTAATTGGGAAGCAGTTTCTCTCCTGCTCCAAACTACTAATGGGTATGACCTGCCTGACTAGATATGCAAGCAAATGTCTAAGTTCATGAATGCACCATCCACCATTCCCTTTTGCTGCCTCATGGCTAAGAAATTCTTGCACTTTCCTCCCAGCATTGCAGGTTCTAAATTAATTCCGTGGCAATGTCTAATACGAGTATCTGCACAACAGTGGATCTAGGAAGTCCACTGAAATTGAGAGAAAATATCTCAGGTAGTTGAACTATAAACTTTGGAAGTGACTGGGAAGAAATCATTCTGCTAAATGACTGAGAGAAAGCCAATCACAAGAATGTATTAAGTATAAGTGTGCATGTATACATGTATATGCATATATGTGCACACACATAAAATCCATTTTTTTTCTTCAGTGTTTCAGTAGGTAGTTTCAAAAAAACACAGAAATCTAGATTATCAAGTACACTTTATTTAATCATCTTGCAGTTACAAAGTTATATGTCTTAAAACTTATAAGTCACTAATGTGGGCCAGACTGATAATATGATTAAGTATAAGAATTTAACGGAAGTATTTCACAAAATGTCTTACAGCTATAAATTGTTAGAAGTAGTGGAGTTTTCTGACAATATTGTTGTGGAATAATTATGGGATTAAAAGCTGGAATAAGGTTATTTCAAAAACAGTGTAAAATAATGTGAGCCAGAACTCTCAAAGTCCCTTAATAGGTGTTCTTAACTCCGTGTTAATACTTTATTTAACATAATGTGCTGTGCACTCTTTAAATTGTTAGCTTGGAACAGATGATTTATGTTGCTCTTGCATCCAAACAAGAATTAATGCCCTTATCCTATTTGACTGGAATTGTTAAGCACTTTTGTTCTCAGACTTGTATCAGAATGATAACAAAAACATAAAATCAGCAAGCTTTTTAATGAACATGGGGTTAATTTGAAGTGCCCTGATTTACAGATATCAGAGTAATGCTCTCTTTCAAGTTTTTACTGAGGTGTTAGAAAGTTTGTGTTTCCATTCAGCTCAAATGGTTAGAATACTGCAGTTTCTTTGTTTCCAAAATATTAGAAAGCAGCAGTTAAGCAAGCTATTGGATCCAAGTCCCACCCCCACCCCCCTTTTTTTTTATTACAAACAATGATATCTTTCATTATGTTTTGAGGGAATCTGAAGCATATGCCACAGCTAATTCGCCTGATCCTACTCAGATCTTGGTTTTGCAGGTTTCTGTTGTTTTCCAGGTGTTGCCTTTTCTATTTTTTCTCTCCCCTGATAGTTTAGCTTACTGCTTTGTATCTTATATCTGCATCATGGTTTACTTATCTGCTTTTATTACTTTTATTGGCTACACTTGGGTAGAACTGGACTTTGCTAGTGTAAAAGGCAGTCAGTGCAAGCACAGTGACTGACACAGTTACTTGTCAGTATTTCACTAACAGGTATGCAATATTATGTTCACCTGTAAAGAAGATTTTCACTCCTTTTTGGTTTAACTACTGGAACAGATGCATGCACTTTCCTTTCTTTTCTGGTTATTGTCCCTGTGTAGGTTTTGCTGGTAAGAGCAGCAGACACAATTTTCTGGTGTCCTGCTGCTGGTGGTTAGACCTGTTCAAAGGAAGTAAATAATAGATTCATCAGAACCTTGTTACTGTTTTCAATTTTTATGAGCAAACCTTATGTTCAGAATTTTAAGAAAAGCTAAGCTGTTTTTATGATCTGTCATGTAAAGCAAGGGATATATTAATCTTGGCATAGTTTTGAGCATTTAAGTGATGACATGCTTACATATATTCTTAAAAAAGAAAGAAGAGGAGGAGAAATTTTAGCCAGTGAAAGCTTCAATTGCACACAGCTGAAAGGTACAGTAAAACGTAGAGGACATACATGGAAAAATTGAGTGAGAACCATAAGATGGCATCACTGAAATTGTCCTGAGGTAAAAATTAGAGAATATCTAAGGCTGGTGGGATGAACACCAGCAGAGAGTTTGATGCTTTTCCAAACCCTATTAGAGCTCTTCAGTTTCCCATGCTCTGCCAGACTTGCCTGAATATTCACCAGAATGTGATTTCTGATAATTGTGAAGGTTGATAGCCCACCCCAGTCTGAGCTTGAGCAGGGGAGAGATTGGTGAAGAGGAAGTACAGAGTGGATTTGAATCTCCTACAATAGCTAATTTAACAAATTAGCAGAATTTTGGTCTCTTTGGATTTATAGTCTGAGGTTCCTTGTTGGATTTATTTAGCACTGCAGCAGAGTGAGATTGCAATTACTATTTTAACCTGAATATCTGAGTTTCTTATAATTCAATGCAAATTGCTGCAAATGTACAAAGCACTTTACATATAAAGCATATGTATAAAGCATGTTACTTCCTCCAAGTATGGAGGTCTTCAACATGTTCAGTGGTTGTCTCCTTACTGTCTCCTTACTTCCTCTGCTTCAACTATTATGGAATAGCAAAACCCCTGATTTGAGAGCCAAGAAATAAGGGAGATGAAACACTCACTTCTCAGTTTTGTGTCCTTCAGTTCTTAAATGCATTGTTTTGTGTGCATGGAAAAGAATTAATTTGGAAAAAGATCTGGTATTTCAGAACTACTGTATCTCTCACTGACTTCATCTAGATGACTCAACTGTCTCAAACTAGACCTGCAAAACTCTGGCAGTCCATAAAGACTTTCTATAAAAGCCGAAATTTTGTAGGGTAAGTCTGGAACAAGCTAACAAATCATGCCATATATGTGTTAGATCAAAAAGCTCTGAAGCCCTGAAAGGTTCAAGATACAGAGATTCCATAAAGTCCCTTGAGACATTTACTTTTGCTGTTGGTTGTACATGCAAAACAATCAGATACTCAGGAGATGAGAAGTAGAATGAAAGCCTGAGGAAACAGCATCCATTTCTGAAAATGTTACAATAAGTGACTTTGCCAAGGTTGTGCAGGAAATGGGAATCAGACTGTATAAATCCAGTTTTTAGTCATGCTAGGCCTCCAAAAGCAGCCCTTTCTTTTCTTTCAGCTGGAGCTGCCACAAACCACATTTATATTCTAGATGTTGTCCAAAGGAAAAGAGAAATGAATTTTCAAATTTTCTTTCTGTTGCATCGTCTGTTTATTACGCCCAGTGTTGTTGCACATAATGCCAGGATGTAAAATGATTCAGGGACTAATGTCTTCAGTCATAATGTGGGAAAACAGAGAAGCAGTTGGAGAGTAATTTCTCACACCATTCTGCCATGGCAGTTCTTTCTGCTATGATTTAAGAAACTACAGGCTGTGGAAAAGGTTCCCTTTGAAAGTGTTTTAAATGTCAAATATAAGATTCATTTCTATACTGCTTTAATCCAAATGCCAGAGTTCTGAGCTAAACTATCAATCTGACCAGGACTTCATGAGCTTTGCCTATCCAAACAGCTATCTCTTGAACTGGAAGTCCTGCTAACACCAATGCATAACATCAGCATATTTTTTTTGGAAAAAATGACCTTAATTTCTTTGTGATCATGTGCTGTGGCATCCTTAGGCTCATTTATTAGGGCTGTTTGTGAGAGTAGTAACTGCATTGGGCCTGGGCGTTACACACCAGAGCAATAGGCTGGGAAGCCAAGGCTATGGGAGGGAGGAAGTGCCGGAATTGTTCTGGCAGTGGGGTAAAAGCAGTAGGGTCAGTGATACTTCTTATAGACATACTAGGTCTAGAACTAATCCCTGCTGTCATCAGGTGTGGCCTCTGCCACAGGGACCCTGGAGCTGATTCTGGTGCCTTATCAAATGCTGATGCTCTGCTTGAAAAGAGCAAGTCTCTGAGAAAACCGTTCAGATCTGCCTGCGTGGATGGATCTGTTATGGAACAGTCTCCGTTCAGTCATTGCAAAGGAATGTGTACCTTCCCTGTGCAGAAAAATAAATGTCCTTCAGCTCCAAGTATGGCTGTTCCCAGATTTTTGCTGGGAGGTCCTAGTTTACCATTTGATACTAGATCTTTTCCTCCACACAGAATCTACAGTCTTCTCCCATGTTTTTGTCATATTTTTTAGTCCTTAATTTTGTGATTCTTTTCTTAAAATTTTCAAATTATCTGTCCTATCCTTTAAGTATGGATGTCAAATTTTATTTCAGTAGCTGTTTTGTTTATTTCAGTAGCTGTTTTGTCATTACAGGACAAGGGGCAATGGTTTTAAATTGGAAGAGAAGAGATTTAGATTAGATATCAGGAAGAAAGTGTTTCCTGTGAGGGTGGTGAGGCACTGGAACAGGTTGCCCAGAGAAGCTGTGGATGCCCCATCCCTGGAGGTGTTCAAGGCCAGGCTGGATGAGGCTTTGAGCAACCTGCTCTAGTGGGAGGTGTCCCTGCCCATGGCAGGGGGGTTGGAACTTGATGATCTTTAAGGTCCCTTCCAACTCTAACCATTCTATGATTCTATGATTACCAGACGTAGAGGTAATACGACCTATTTGCTTCTCCAGGATATTGTCCTCTCTGTGCCACCGACAGCACATTTAGTCACTGCAGTACACCAAGATCCCCCTCCCTAAGGTGTTCAGTATGCTTTCTTATGAGCTACTGTTTCCCATCTCACATAAGGGATAGGAATTTGATAGGAATTTTCTGAAAACTCTTCCTGTTAATTTTTTGGCATACTCGGAAATATTTTTTGCAAGATAGTCTGTACCTTTTGTTTTTTTAAAAGCCAAAAATCTACCTGACCTTATGATTTATCTGAATCATAGTGAGTCAATTATGGTTAGTCAGCCAGTGTCCTTCCAGGAAGGGCTGCTCAGTAGTTCTCTGTTGCAGGAAGGCAATTATATTCTGTGGGAATCACATTTTGAATTGTCAGAAGGGCAATGGTAAGGAAACTTCTCCAACCACCTCTCATTGCATCAGTTTGTCTCAACTCCTTTACAGTGTCTTCTGTTTCTTAGTACCTGTCTTCTAACACGAATGACTAGGTATGATTGTTTCCAGAATCACTGCTAGATATCATTATTTCCTAAGGCTACATTTGTTAGAACAGACTGGGTAAAGCAAGCACAGACATTTGTTTCAGAAGTGATCTTGACAGTTGTCACCTGCTCCCATTTATTTCCCAGATAAATTCTGTATCCCAGTTGGTACAGCACTGCTCAGTCTGGGGCCACAAAGGTGTTGCATGCATCTCCCCACCTCCAGCTGCAACTGCTGGTAGTGACAAGTACTTTGAATAGCAGCTCTAACTATCTTTGCCCATCAACCCAAGACCTCTTGTAGTCGGTATGGGTATTATTTCCACACAGGCCAATTTGTTTCAGGTAAGCCAAGCTGTTTACAGGTGCTGGTTAATCAAAACTGAGGTGAGTCATTCAGACTGAAATTATGTTGACCAAGCATGGGCCTTGCCTTACTTAAATTAAAATATCTTAAACCCCAAACTAGTAAAGTTAAAATAGCTACTGTTTAAAATAAGGTCTACAGAGACTTCCATCCAAATACTAAGCAGGATCTGTTTTTGCAGAAGACAGTAGGATCAGATGACAAAATGACACTCTAGGCAGGAGCAGATGTGCTTTGTATTAACCTATAGAGGTAAAGTAAAATAATCTTTGTTTTTCTTGAGCAGGACTATGCATGTACAACTATCTATAAAAAGCAGTCATACTCTTGGACAACTAGCACCATAGGTATTTGCTAATTTTCTCTAGTGAAATCAAATAAAAAAATAATTAAAGGTTCCCATCATCATCAAGCTTTTTTTAATAAGCAAACAAAATGCCTGTGCAAAAGTGCTACGTAGGCATGGTTAAAAGAGGAAGGGAGGGATCAGATTATTGCACAAGCCGTTTGAAGTTTTCTTTAGACCACAGTTAAATTCAAAGAGCCAATCACTGAATTTTATGCAGCACCTTTTCTTCATGGGGAATGTGTCACCCCTGAAAATTAGGATTTGAAATACTGATCCTGTAAAGTAACCCTGAACACTTCAGATGACTCCAGGAAGGTCAAATATTCATCCTCAGCAGCTAGATTCATACGATGTCTCTAGTGCACAATTCAAGACTAGGCATTTGTTAAAGTTATTAATTTTTGCTGATTTAGGTTTAGCACTTGGTTTTGGAAGGGAGTGCAGTCCAGAGACTGATTTTTATATGTGTTTTGGAATAGGAGCAGGAGATCTGGGAGTTGTTTTCTTATTGTTATCCTTGCTATTTTTGAATCAATGTTGATAAAAGTGAACAGACAGCCTACAGAGATCTGCATTCATATTACCTTGCTGCTAAGCATGATCCCTTATAGATATGTTTAACCCAGTAAGAAACAAAACCACCAGCAATGCAAAGATCATCACTGTTGAGCAAGAATGATAGTACCTTTATGCTGCATTAAGAATTTTCTACTTAGTTATCTAGTTTGAAACGTTTTCTTTTCTTTTCTTTCTCTCTCCCACCAGCCAGCCCAACCTTCTTTAAGCAGGGAGTTCTGTAAAACTAAATACTAAGTGTACTTTCTTTGCTGCTGGCAGCTGTGCCCTGTATGACTCAATGTTCAATTCTTGTGGTCAACAACAATTAAGACTCGAAGCATGTGAACTCTGGCAAGATGCAAAAGTTTAATTCTTTTCTGTTGCTTTGTCTTAATGTGTAGCTTAAATGCAATGTGATATTTGGATTTGAGCCAGCACATCCTCTGGGAAATCTATTCAAATGCCACATCTAAAATGGAATTTTTGGGGAAAAAAAAAAAAAAAAAATGATCCTATTCATGTCTTTGAGAAGGAATAGAAACAATCAGAAATATTTATTTTTTAACAGAGAAATTCTCCTATCAGTCAAAAGCTAAACAAAATATAATGGGAGGGTTAAAGGCCCTACCTTGTTGATTTTACTCACATAAATAGTTCCATTGAGTCGGGTGAATATACAACATATAAACGGGCTCATTGTGGGGAAGCAGCGGGGGAAGTTGTTAGATGGTCCTATTAGAAAGAAGTGTAATCTT
The DNA here is from genome assembly GCF_001431845.1 of Calidris pugnax. Classification (NCBI taxonomy): domain Eukaryota; kingdom Metazoa; phylum Chordata; class Aves; order Charadriiformes; family Scolopacidae; genus Calidris; species Calidris pugnax. The sequence goes on along the minus strand of NW_015090830.1, from coordinate 17,891,651 downwards.
TGGCAATAGCAGGAGGAGTCCAAATTTCCTTTCTAACAGACAGGCTAATCAGTAGCAATTAAGAGGCAAAGTAGCAGACTAATAAAGTACACTTGTCACCAGTTGTCATCTTAGTGATCAATTCACACCCCCACGACAATAACATCGACCCTTCAAGTGCTCTAATGACCCTGAATCCCTAAAGTGACAGGAGGATTAGGGCAAAGATAATGTGCTGGAGAGGTGCTAATGAAGTGGTGGGATTACAAGATGAGCTTCATCCTTGATAGACAGCAAAAGGGAGTGTTCAGTCCCACTCCAGCAATGAGGTTCACATGGGTAAAGTCTCATTGACTTCCACATCCAGTCAGGATAAGACCTTAATTTAATTAATTAAGGCTTTTCGTTTCTTAGTTGAATCAGAAACATGCAACTGTGGTGGCTCCGTGTTTCCTGAATGTAGCAGATATTTCTTAGGTAATTAAGTTTACTATATTGTTTTTTATCTTCTCTTTGCAAGTTGCATTTTGCAGAAATTGATAGCTTGTGTCATTTTAATTTTGTGCAATTAGTTATAGAGAGATTTAATTTTTTTTTTTGTAGAATGTATGTAGCTACTTTCCCATGCACTGATTATTTTAAGAAATGAGAAATTGACTATGTAGTTAGAATATAATGTAATACATTCAGTAACAAAATGGTGACATCATCTTGCTCAGCATGACAGGTATTTTTATGTATTTATAAGGAGGTACTGTATGGTAGTAGCACTTTGAGGTACTAATACAGAAATAGTATTCTTGTAGATGTTGTTGAACATATGTATTTAAAAATGTCCAACGTGTTTACTTTATAATCAAAACAATCCTATTCATTAAATGCCTTCTGTCTCTTTTTAAATTACACTTGTACTATACCTGTAACCCATTTCAAAAGAATATGTCAATCTTAAAGAAGGGGGAAAGGGTACAACAGGCCACTTCTGATATTTTAAGCCCCGGCCTTCATTATATGTTACTCTGCTGCTTCATTGTAGCTAATTAACTTGTATATTGAAAACCCTTTAGAATGATTTGATACAGGGTGATGTGGGAATACAACGTGCTGGGATTAGCACATTTATATTGCTGTAGCTGCATCCCTGCTGTTTGGGTGCTGGGGGAGGTAACCATTTACAAATTTAGCTGTATTAGGATAATTTTCAAGTGGTATAGATTTTACTGATAGCAATTCCAACAAAATCTGCTTTACTTCAGTGGGAGATATACAGATAGATAATTTGCTGCTGCATACAAGAGTGCTAGAGTTTGCCCTGAAATAATAGTATTGAGAAGCTTTATTTGGCTTTGTTGTTCTGTTATTTTAAGAAGTAAAAAACAAACAAACAACAACAACAAAAAAAAAGGTAGGGATTTCAAAATGCTGACATTAAAAAAGCTGGATTTTAAAACAAGATATTTTCACATCTTTGATTATGCAAATGAAACTTTTAAATACGTTTATCTTATACCCTCTGCTCCCCTCAAGATTTTGAATTTCCTGGCTTCTGCCTTTACAGTTAAGCACTCAAGTAGCTGGTGAGCATGCTGTACAATTTATACAATACAGTACTATTTATAAGTCTGTAAAACATTGCACGTGTGCTAATTAATTAAATCTTCATAGAAAGCTTAGCTTTCTGTGGAAAATTGGCTCTCAGGACTGAGGCTCTTTTTCCCCCAATTTTTGGAGTACAAATGAAAACTGATAGTAACATGTATCACAGGTGTGAACTTCCAAGTGCTGAATTCAAGCCAAAGAACACAGCTCAGGTATTTCTAAGGGAGAAGTCAGGAGCGAGGTGTTTCAGTACCAGTCGTATGTTGTCTGAGGAGTAGCATGAACCAGGAACGAATAGCATTTTCTAGCTTGCCCTTAAACACATCTTTTAATTACTTGAATTACACTATAATTCATTTAGGATTATTCTTAAAAATACAAGGGCATTTATATTCCAGACCTTAACCTTAGCTTGTAACATTAATTTTGAGGGAATTGATGTGATATGTCATTTTGTTACACCTTGGGAGAGAAGTGGAACCATAAAACCCATTTTGCACAAACCTCAAAAGAGTCTTTGGAGTGAATGGACTTTTTGTCATTGCCAGCCAGGTTTGGAAGACAGCTGATGGTCTAGTCTAGCAGATGAAGTCAATACCTCTGTGCCAGTTCCACAGATCAATATGCCCTACGAGGGGTAAATCCTAAACTGCAGGTGTTTACTGTGGGCTTTTTGCCTTTGGTTTCTGCAAAGATGAGGTCAGAGGCTGTCAATTCTGTAAGGCTGTTGAGTTTGGTACACCCCAAATGTGAGAAGGGCAGCAAGTAAGGGTAGATATGCAACAGCAATCTTTATGGCAGGAATGTAGTCTGAATTCAATATTCAATATCCATACATGTGAATGGGTTTTAGCTCCCTGTAATTTTCTGTTACAGAGAGGATTTTGAGCTTGCTTTATGGTTGCAGTACATCGGGGTAGAGGCACTTTTATTTCACTGTGATATAACAATACGCACAGTCAGTCCTCCGTCGTGCTCAACAGATTGCCCATTCAGAAGGGAAGAGCGTGAACACTGCTGCCTCCCCAGTCACCTTTCTGTGAAGTTGGAAGGTGGCAAATGGCTAATGTATGCATACACGCGGGGACTGTTTTAACCCACATTTCACACCGCCGTAATCGATTCATTGGTTTCGAAGAACAAAACAAAACCAAGAGTGCTTGTCCAGCTGCAGCAGGCAAGAGCTAGGACATATGCCCTTGTGAAGAAGGGGGTAGGGCAGGAGACCCCTGCCCAAAAACGTTGGAACAAAGGGAGCGCAATCGCCTCGGCAAGGCATGGGATGACTTAAATACCCTATTGTATGAAATATGAATGGGTCGGCATTGTGAATCGCAGCGTGGGGGGCTCCTCCGCATCGCCGATTAGCCACATGATTACCCGGATTACACGGGGAAATGGCTAAGGTAAATAAGGCCAGCCTTCTGCCACCCCTTCCCCGGGGCTGGAGCAGACTGCCCCGACCCCTTCCCCAGCGCTGGGAGCTGGAAGGGAAGGGGAGAGTAAAGCCATAAGCCCCGTAGTTAACAAAAATAAGGATTTCAAGGGTAAAGGCATGAAAATGTCTTTCTGGTCAAGTGGTGTATGGGTATTGTTCCCTGTTAGCACACAATGTGGAAGTAAACTGCTTGGCCAAAAAAAAAAAGATCTTGTATCCTCTCCTTTTTCCTCTCTGTCCTCCCAGTTAAGGGACACCCATCAGGTCATGATCACAAAGAGTGTGGTAGGCGTGTAATCTCCTCTCTGCTTCATAATGTTGCAGACGCATTAGCTCTCCTCTCCCTCCCTGCCACGCAGCTCTTACAGCCGTGGGGTAATGCTGTAAAAACTGTGTTTATCCAGTCCAGGCAGGTCGATGGGGTAGGGAGAGATTATTTCCCTGTGCTGGAGTCTTAACGCACATATAATCAGCTGTGATCCAAAATAAATGCAGGTCAGGATGAAGAGATCGCGCTATCAGTTGCTTCAGAATTTTCAGTCTTAAAAAGTCTCTGTTTGCCATGCCCAGAAAATCAGTGGTAAACTGGACCACTGTGCTGATGCTGCTGAAGTCTCAGCTTCTGTGGGACGGTCTCAAAAGAAGGTGTATCAGAAGTGATCAGCAATGCATGTGTACGTGTTTACAGCATGAAATGTGCAATGTGAAATACATATGTATGTAACATATGCATAGACTTAAGCTGTCTCGAAAGTGAAGACATTTTTTGTCTTGAAGAAGCTGTATCTTATTCTAGCTTTTCAGCTGAAAAGGCTCCCAATGTTTGTATATCTTGTAGCACCTTTTACAACCCCAACCTCAGGCTCTTTTATCCTGCGGAGAGTTAAATTGGAGGCACTGTGCAGCGTCCCGCCTCACTGCAATGGTTCTGTCGGTACCTAAACTAGGATGCAGCATCCTTGCAGGGGGGAGCCCTTACGCCACCAGCTCTTTGACGCAAGTGATGTGCCCAGCTGCAAAGCTCTCAAAAAACAGCTGGGCTCCTAAAGGCTACAGATCCCTGGGTGTTCTTAGGGAGATTTTGGTGCCTAAAGTTGCAGTTGCTCAGAAAGTATTTAAGTGGGTTAAAGTGAGACCTGGTTCTCACTGGAACAGAAAAGAGTCAGTTTGAGACAGTAACTGGAAACATGGTTTTGAAACAAGGGGAAAGGGGCAGCCTCAGTTCCATGAATTTCTTTTTTTTTTAGTTTCAGGTGACCTACTAACAAAATTCAGCACAAGTTTATGAATAGTTTGGCTTGGCCCAAATTTGAATTCTTCCCTAAATAAAACATTCAGCTGAAACTTTTTGCCCAAGAATAACTTGGACTACTACATTGAGATTACAAATTAATGGCTAAACAGATTAAGAAACAGGCTAGCGAACAATAAAAGGTAAACTCATTAGTATTTGTAGATTTTTTTTTCATAGCTATTCAAATAGTGTTCTAGTTATGAAAACATTCACAAATCTTGAAAGATCACAGAAAAAAAGGTGTAGCTTTCACTTCTGGTTGGATAAACAGTTGGAAGTAAAAAATGTAGTCCATATCCAATCTCATTGCTACAGAGAGCAATTCACTGAAGCAGGGAAAAAAAAAAAAAAAGCCAAAGTGAAAAGACACTCAGCAGAACCTTCTAAAAAAAATTAAGTGTACAGCCGTTGCTTTTAGCAGTTCATATTTCCAGTCTTTACACTTCTAAATGCTGGAGAAACCCCCCAAAATATAATATCAGAAAATTTATTTCCTAATCACCAGGTGGAGTGCTTATTGTAGTTTGCCTGAAGTGTCTGGTGGAAGTCAGCTCCTTGCCCTTTCTTTGCTGTGAGTGCTGATATTGGTGTCCTGACCAATTTGATTAATTGAATTATTTTATATAATCTAAACTTCTCAGATTTTTCAATACATGCCCAAACGTGCTGAGCATTGCCACTTTGTCCATTTACCTGGTAATGGTATTTCATCGAGGGCTGTCTGCCCATGCTGAGGGAGTCTCTGGGTTTGTATCTGTGTATGTGTTTTCTATAGAAGGTGGAACCTCTCGGAAAACCTTGTGCTTTTTTAATACTGTATTTCACTATATTTTTGATTTGCAAAGACATCCTGAATGTACAGAACTTTATTGATGGTTTCTGGTGAAGTCAAATGAAAAGATCCTGGTTGACATTAATTCTTTATTTGAGTACATTTTTTTTCTTTCTGCATGGCTGTCTCCACTTGCAATCTAAGGAAGTCTAGAGCTTTGTGTATGGGCACTTCTTGTTATTTTTATCAAGCTAAATCTGGACAGTTCAGTGGAATGGAATGTTTCGTGTAATCTGCATATTGTTTAAAAAGGGTGCAGTCTGTCATTGCATCCTCAGTTTTGTGTTTGTTTTATATAGTGAAATTTTGCATGCACTTCTCGGTTTAACAGAGAATTCCACTGCTGATCTGAACAGCTGCAATATTATTGGAAATAAATGCTCAGTTCAGATCTTCCTGATGTTTTAAAATCTGATTCTCTACAGTATTCTTTCAAGCGTTTGCCATGTTTGTGTGCTCAGGATGTACCTGGTGAGCCATCCCCATACATAAGTAGTATGCTAAATAGAAGGAGTGAAACTTCCTAGGCAGGTTTCTTTCTACTGACCTGTTTCTTGTTCAGCAAATGCAGAGGAGGAGTGTATTGATTGAGCAGTGAGAAGGCTGAATTGATCTGATAGTGAAGTGATGCATTTTTTGCTGAGAGGGGGATTTTTCTGATGGGGAAGGAACAAATTGACTTATTGGTTAATTGAAGGCAAGAATTGACTGGGAGAGGCAGTGAGAATTTGATGAATGTTAACTGCAGGAAAGAAGGGTTTTTCAAATATATGTGCAAATATTTATTTCTTTCCTCATTTATCTGCCTTTTACTTAATCTGTAATGGAGATGGGTGGCTTCACTCTGACACTCTTTGGCACACTGCTCGTTCCTTGGACTTCTGCAAGACGGGTAGGCCTGGCGTTGTGTGAAACTTTTTCTCCTTTTAAATCTGACTGGAAACATTCCCGCATTAAAGTCTGCAAAAGTTTGTCACTGCTTTTTTTCTAAACTTGTGGCTTGTGCTTCAGTTTACTGAGTCTGCCAGTAAATGTTCTTTGTCACTTTGTCACAGCTGTGATTGCCTAATCCAGAGATGGATTTTAATGCACGTTAGGCACCTAACTCCCAATGACATAAATATTGAATTAATACTTTTTCCTTTAAATCATCTTCTTAGTGAATAAATACATAGTGAATAAATAAATAATCTGCTAGTGCAATAAAGATTTCACTGGCAACTCTTTGTGTTAGTAGGACCAGAACTGCTTCCATAGGTGTGGTCATTGCTTCTTAACCTTTTGGAGAAGGGACCGTTATTTGTTCTGTTTGGCTGGTGGAACAGCGGTCTTGTGAGTGGCAGTGTCTTCTAAGGGCTACAGTGATAAAACCCAATTAAAATAGTAAAAGTAACACCAACAATAGTAATGCTACTAGTAATAAATAGTTACATATTGGTGCCACATAAATATTAATTACTCCAATGCTTAATTTAATTTCTAATTAATTTAGAATTAATTTCCTAATTTCTGTCTGGATGAGGTTGTCATAATCTTCCTGTGGCACCTTTAGGAAACCAGAAGTGCTTTCATTCCCATTTTACAGAAATGGCATAGAAGGGCTCAAAATACTGTCTTCTGAGGACTCTAACTCCTACAGCGACCTCAAGGAAGTTTCTGTCCTCTCCTTGGGAAAATTGTGTTTTTAATGGGGTTAGGGAAGGAGCCTATTCAGGGAATTTTCCGTGTTGTGGGATGGCAAATGGCAAAGTCCCCAGGGATCTGTGTGGTTATTGGAGCTCAGTGTTGTAATGTTACAATAATTTCCCTCTTGCAATGACATTACCCTGGGGACTGTGGAGAAACGGAATGCTACGGGCTTCTTTGACTTGTGAAGAAGCTCTGTCTGTCCCTTCCTCCCCTTGTACCCTTCCAGTCTGCTCAGACATACCATGGCCTTGTTTTTGTCACCAGCAGATAAGATTCAGCTGCGCTTACAGCAGGGATATTGTAGGAGTGAGCTCTGCGAAGAAATAATATTAGAATTTTTAAACTCCCAAGGGGAGGAGGAATTACTTTTAATCAGCAAATAATAAGCTTAGTCCATAAACCACCTATAAAAAAAAATTTAAAAATCGTTATGCATCGTGAAGGAAATGGATAAGGAAAAAGTCTTCAAATAATTTACACGTAAGAAAGAATTCTTGGGTGTGGGTGGGGGGGTCTGCATTATTTTAAAATGCATTTAGTACTTTAAAAACATAGGAACAGCTTTACTCGAAGTCACTTGTCCCAGGCAATCACACTTGCACCTGTATGTTGTTGAAGCAACACCAGGGAGGTGAATGGGGGAAAGGTATTTAGGGAAGTTTGTGCAGCTGGAAAAGATCTTTAAATTTGAATTCTTAATGGGAAACTTACGAACACACCAGAGCTGAACAAATATATGACAATACTAGTAATAATAGCAGGCTGCTGCAATTCTACGATATGGCTAGCACGGTTTGGCTGACAGAGGGAGGAGAGGTGTCACCGTCATACGATAGCTCTTGCGCTGCCTGGGATTTCACCTTGGACTGAGCCAATCCATCATCCTGCTAAAGGAAAAATAACAGCTGGGTTTCTCCATAAAACAAAAGAGTGTGATTGAAGGCTGTTTTGCTCTGTTTTCCTCCCTAATAATTTACAAGCTTTCTCTTGTAGAAAGTGGAACCTTAGAAAGTTTCTTCCAAAAAAATCAAAAGCTTGCTCACAGATTGACTGTTAAATGTGCACTGCGCGTTTGTCAGGGATGTTCTAAGTGTTACTGAAGCTGACAGAATGCAAGCAGGAGCTGACAGCTTCACTCCAGTTACAGCTGATTAAAGGCTGCAGGGGCCTGGGGGCCCCATCTCAAAAAGAGGACCACTGCAAATTCACCAGAGCACTTCCAGTCTGCATGTTTTACATCGGCTGGCATGGAGTATTCTAGATATTGCACTCGGTAATCAACTTCTACCTCCAATTTTGGAGTGTTTGATAACAGATACTGACGAGAAGTTAAAAATGCAAATGAGAATTACCTTACATTATGTAATGTACGTTACATTATGTGCCACAAACAGCAGCATAAAATGTAAGCATTGCATATATTAAGCTTCAGTGTATGTTTTAGAGCCATTTGTGGCTCTAAAGCGTGACTCAAACCTTGAGGTTGTGTCTTCCCCCACTCTTCTCCCTCTTTCCATACCAAGAGCGTACTTTGAGCCCTTGTAGGCTGAGTGTGCTGGTGGTTGTTCAGTTTGGGAACTCTTCCCTAGGTGCTGTAGCTAAGGCCAAGGTGTTCAAGCGTAGCTAGGGATCCAGCATGACCTAACCAGAACCATTAGAAAAAAAATAATTGCCATATCAAAGACTGCTTGGCACTGTCTGGAGACAAGAGAGGGAGCACATCTCCTGCTTCTCTGAGTGTGCTAACTTCCAGCTCTTACCAAGTATGTGGTGCTTGTGTACGCTGCTTGTACCCTGTGCCTTAGCCTACACCGAGTGAACGTCTAATTGTGGAAATCTCTTTCTCTTGGTTCTGTCCCAGGTCAATTTTACACAACAAGTATTTTTTTTTGTCCCTTCACTAATGCAAAGAGAACATCCCAAAGAAAGATCCCCTCCCAAACATCAATAATAAAATATAACTTTTTTTTTTTTTCCCCTCAAGTTTTACTAAAATCAGTAGAGAATTTTCCTTGCGTTATTTCTATCAGGAGCTTTCTATTAAGCAAAACAACCACATTTCCCTCTTCTGCCCTAAATTTCAGGCTTGCTTTATTAGCACCAGAGGCCAGATTCTCAAAACTGCTGATTAAAAAAATCCATGCAATCTTTAGAATACTTTGGCAAGGTACTTTTTTAAAACACTTGAAAATAAATCACAGCTTGTGGCTTAAAAATCAGAACTGCAGGCATAAAATATAGTAAGTTAAGTAATAGACATTTGTTAGCATTTTTTTTACACTAATCCATTAATATATTTTTAGAATTGCTAAATATTTAAAGCTCCAGACTAAGAGCTATTCCTAGGGTGATTTCTTCACTTAAGTTGAGCTCAGGTAATGCTTTTGATCTCCATTTTCATTCACCTAACTGGAAATTAGTTTTTCCAAAGAGGATATTTGTTGAGGGGAAAATCCACATGATGTACCTCCAAATAAAAGGAATTAAAATAATGTATCTGTTCTGATCCCTTAGTGATGGGTTGTTGTTTATAATTAATTTAGACAAACTGTTCAACAGTGCACCAGTATATCAACAGAACCTTTTCACAGTCTGGGTCGTCTTGTGTTGATTTTTAAAAGGCAGCCAGTAGGACCTGGGGGCTTTTAGAGTGCAGAACTCAAGGAATTTTCTGATTTCCTCCTACTGAGCAATAAGAACCCTGTATAGGCATATTTCAGTAAGTAAGTATGCATGTGAATGTACTCATGTGTCTGCATATATTTTTTTGTATACATATACATGCATATATAGGCTCATGTATATAAAAAATATATGCCATGAATACAAATATGCATATATATATACACTCCCCTTGCCTCCTTTTCTCCCAGTCTTCTTTGAGACTGTATTTATTTGTTTTAAATCACTTCTTGGCTCAATTAAAGCTCTGCTGGACCCGTTAAATTCTGCCTCTGATGGTATTTCAGACTTATTTTAAATTAGAGATAATTCAAAGAATAATAGCAATAACAGGAGAATATAATTTCCATTACGAGAATAGTTTATCTTTTTCTTTTTAAAAAAAAAAAAAACAAACACAAAAAAGAGGTATAAAATAGAATCCACACATCAAAACATGTGCTCGCTCCATAAGGGACACCCTGGTGTTTTGACTAGGATTTGGACTGCCAAAAAAAGAGAGGATAAAGTGAGTGCATGTGAGAGAGATTGGAAAAAAGAGAGCTTAGGAAAGCAAATGTGCTCTGCAGAAGTAGTTCAGTTTGCATAATTTATTTTAAATATGGATCCTCTCTGGTGTGTGAGCGCTCCCTCCCTCGCTCCCCCACCCACCCCTTTACTTTTAAAAATAGGAATTTCTGTGCGGCTTGTGTTCCAATATTCTAGTTCAAATGGGGTGCCTGGCGGTAGCTCAGCACCTGTGTACTTGACTACTTACTGCTGATGAGCCTCACTTGCCGGTAATCTAGATTTATGGTAAGTCTACCCTTTCCCTTCATCTACAAGGTCCGGGGACATTCGGGTAGCCAATCTGCCCTTAAATACGTCTCTAAGGAAATGGTGCTAATTAGTATTGGAATTTACAGCCTTCCATTTTATTGACTTGTCCTACTTTCTTCGATAATTAACTAATGAGTAAAGTAATGAGCTATGTTAGTCAGTCATGATGTTCAATTAAACAGCAAATCAATTATTGAAAATAGTTTCGGACAGCTCTTGTGTCGTCACAGGGAGTGTGTGTGCGCGTGTGTGTGTGTGTGTGAGCGTTTGAAACACGCGTGCCCTAGATGTGGCAGCATCCCTCCCTGGAGGGTATCTATCTGCGGGGGGCACTCTGTGATCACGGCCAAACCATGACCAGCAGTCCCTCTTGCCCATGTTGCCTGTCCTCTGCTCAGCTCCCCTAAACGTTGCTCTGACGCCGTGCCTTGCCCGGCTGAGCTTCGACGCGGGGAGTCCCCAAAGCCTGAGAAAGACGAGATTGCTGTAAAATAGAGAGCACTTTTTGTGATGGGGAGGTCAGCAGAGGGATGTCACAAGGCAGGCATTGCCTGTTCACTGCTGTGACCCCTCTTGCCTCTTTTCTTGGGACATGAAACCTTTCCCACCAGTGAGCAGGGTCGTTTGTCCCTGAGCTCAGCCTGGTGGCACCCAAGCAGCAGGGACTAGTGCAGAAATATGAAGCCCTCAAAGTCTTACTGCTCTTCTAGCCACAGCAATACTCTGGAGCAACAGAAAGGACACCAGCCTCAGCAGCGGTTGTCCATGGGAAGAGGCTTCCAGGACTCATGTCACAAGTCCCCTGCACTGTGCCCATACGGCGAGGTGGCACCAAAACTGGGATGCACCGCATGTATGCTCTTATGTGGCCACTGGCAGGTCAGGTCATGGTTTCCCAGGGCAAAGCAGTGACTCTGGGCCTGGCCTCTGTCCTTGCAGCACAGCTGGCTTCATCTGGCACGGGCCAAGCAAAGGGTTTTTTTCATCAGGATGAGAAATGGACATTTATGATCTCCCTGATGTTGTGAGTCCAGTTTTGCCTAGGAAATCTGAAGGGCAGTTTCAGCAAAGAAAACTGTAGCTTACATCATCATCCAATAACTTGCCAGCTCTTCAGGTTTAATTATTCTTTCGCTTGAACTTTTTACCCTTCCGGTTTCCTTCAGGTCTTTCACTTCATCCTATCTGCTGCACTAGATGATAGTGCTACCGTGACTTGCTGCAAATAACATTGGGTGCTTTCAGGCTCACCTTCCTGGTGACACCCAGTTTGTTGTTGCATTTGCTGTTATTTTTAGTTCTGCTTCTGGTGTCAGAGTGTACTGCAGCAAACCCATCCCGAAAATTCAACAGCCTGGGAACAACTTTTACTGTCCTACGCCTTACTCATAGAAATGAGAAGTTTTGACTTGCTCTGTCAAAAGACCACTTTGCTGTGGGCAGCAGCAGTTTTTGGGGATGGCAGTAATATTGCTTTAAGCCGTTTGATGGTTTTAAAAGACAATGAAAATATAAAAGTTATTAGATGGCAAATTTGGGTTGGGCTTAGAATTTTAACCTAACATTAACAGATGTGCTGAACCAGAAATAACACTCCTACAGCCTTTCTGTGCTCTCGTGGTTCTGATTGAGTAGCAAAGTGGCACAAATAGTGCCATGCCGTGCTCAGAGGCTCTGTAGTCATACAAATGTGCCCTATAATTATTCGTTATTAATAACAGTCATCATATGATTTGTTGTTTTTTTTTTTTAAAAAAGGCAGTGAGCTTTCGCTTCCCCCTGCCTTATAAATTCAGAAGGAAAAGCAGGCCAGTGAGCAAGGTGCCTAAATACAAAGAGGAGGCTGAATATGTTGGCCTTAACTGTCCAATTGAATTGTGATTCATTAGGGAAACAACAAGCCAAAACAAATCAAAGACAGTTCAAAAAAGGCAACATAAAGTTTTCATTTCCAAACAGTTTTAATTCACTGTTTCATTTCCAAACAGTTTTAATTCACTGTTTGTGCTCTTTACTGAGAATATGCAAGGAACACAAACATTCCCATATGAATTAAATTACAATTTACATATGAATTACATTAGAAATATGAGCTACACTAAAGAGATAATTAGTGCTGTCCTGGGTTATGCGAGCGCAAACAAAATTAAATAAGAACAATTTCAAAGGCAAATTTTGCTTTGCCTTTTCAACTAAGCTGGTTTAATCAGTGATAATGACTGAAATAAATCCCCTACATATAAAACAACGCACAACACATCATACTGTGTGAAATGCCATTACTAAGTCCTGTGCCTTGGTAAATCACGCAGTCAAACAGGAGTAGGATGTCACCGACAGGACGCTACAGATAATTTGCCACCGCTGGGTGCCCAGAGCAGAAGGTGGTGGTCCCTGAGGCTTGTAAGGAAGCTGGACCCAGGACGGGCCAGTGTTGCTGTGCTGCTCCAGAGAGTAACAGGGAGGTGGGGGGGAGGGGGGGGCTATGAGGTTGTGTCAGGGATTTTTTTAAACCTTACATGTGAATGAGAGAGAGCCACCACAGAAAAAAACACCGGTGCTATCAGCGAGCAATGAGTGGGGGGGGGAGCTGGAGAAGTGGGGGCGGTGGTGGGGGAAGAGGGGAAAGTGAGAAGGATAAAAATACCAAGCAGAAGCAGACTACCTGTGCATCAGTGCCTCAGCCCCTAAATAGAGCTATGGTTTATGACTACCTCGCCTAATGAGCTAAACTCTGGTGACCATAAAACTGAAATATAATTATGACATTAAAGATGCCTATATTTGAACTTAATTATTAATTAATTTAATGAGAGAATAGGAGGCTGTAAAATTGCTAATTAAACGGCTCTGTAAAACTGCAGACGGCAGAGGATTTACCAAATGATGAATCCCACAACAGTATTTGGGCTATATCAATATTCTATTAATATACAGTATGCCAGAGGTACTGGCTAGTGCGCTACTCACAGTTAAGCCGATGTGACAGGCATACAGAGTGAAAGAAAATGAAGGACATAAAATTCCAGATGACAGCAACCTTGAAGACGATCTCTGCCCCCGCCTCTGTGGCAGTTTCTGAAATCAGTTAAATAAACTCAGAAATGCAGGATAAAAATCAATCTTACCATTGCAAATGCGAATAAATTGGCTCGAAGCAAACGACCCACCTATGGTCTTGGGCACCGTGGTGTTGTGTCGCTCTCGGCTCGCGTGCGGGAATGGTCAGAGCTAATCTGGACTTAAGTGCAACAGAACGGGAGGGATGCAGCGTGAGCGTGTGTGTGTGTGTGGTGTGTGTGCTCGCATGTGAAAGAGGAGCTGAGTGAGAGCGAAAAATAACTGTCCCCGTGTGATTAGTGAAATTAAACTCAAGTGAACCTTCAGGGGCTGAATTCGAACCTACGGGGGACAATTTTAGAGATTCCCACACTGCGCTATCAGCATGTGAGGAATTTCACTGTAACTGTTTGAATGGCGATGCCATTTGGATGACATTCTTTTAAAAATATAGAGGAGGAGTGCAGGAAAATGTTTTCTTTTAGCATTGAACCTCATTCAAGGAACGTCAAAAGAAAATGCATGGGGGTGTCTCACCCTGCATGTCTCTAAATGTCAATCATGACTAATTACAGGGATGAAAGTAAAAAGAAAAATTTCAGTATCCCTTTATAGTTTTCTAGGAAGCAATGAAATACCACTGGGCAGCGCAACAGAAAAACACAAGCCACATCATGTTAAATGTAAGCAGTATTTTAATATTTGCACAGATCCTTAGAACTGTTGCTATTTATACCTGCCACGTGGCTTGGATTTTCTTTTACACTTTTTGTTTTTTAAATGCCCTGTTGACAGCACCAACAAGCAATTGGATGAGAAACATCAAAGATGTAATATCAAGAAAATAGTGTTGGAGGAGACTTTTCCTATCCCTCCTACTCAACACCCCCCACTACCCCCTGAGGAAAAAAATACAGTCATTACAAGTAACAACTCCCATTTTTGGAAAATGGATGGAGGATCTTGAGGCTAAAAACGGTTGTGTTCCTGAGTCCTTTGTGACTTCCGAAGAAAGTACATAAACATTCAGTGCTTGAGTTTCTTCTTTATAAGCTAAGAATAACAGTAATTTCTTGCCCTTTATCATTCACTTTTCAAATCACTAAATGGAAGCTTGCAAGTAATTTCTGAGAGAGTGCTCTCTAGAAGCTGCTTTTTTATTGACTAGTTTGGGATAAAACTTTAGAAAATGTTACTTCTTGCTTTGTTTTGGTTTTTAATGTCCATCTTGGGACACATGAACAAGATAATTTTGAGGAGCTGTGTGCTTCACATGATGGTCTTGTTTAGCTTATCTCAACTACTAATATAGTTTGCAGTCTCTTGATACTCAGAAACTGCACTGGTCGGTTTTGTATGAGAATCTGCAGCTAAAAGAGCTGCTGCTTTAAAAAAATCTGGATCCCAATTTAGAAAACTACTCTGGCTGGTTTCTATCTTGCAATACGTGCAATTAATAAATATGAAAGCTTCTATGTGTTTATTATCATTGTATCATGCCCTGCAGTTTTATAGATCCAATTCCTCAAAAAGTGACTTTTACCAGAAATAAAACTAGACAGATTTCTTCTATCGAGTGACCAGTTATCAAGCCTGCCCTTTGACTGGAGGCTGTTGTGAGATCTGAACTGTTTCACTTGGTTGGATTTCAATCCCAGCAAGACAGAGAGTGAGTTAAAAGTTGGGACTGGTGGGTTTCCAGTAAAAAGTAAATGCCAAATGACTCATCATCACCATGTTGCAGGTAACATGTTTAGAGCATCAAAGAAATTGCCTCTGTCTCCCCCAGAGCTACCACATGGTGAACTTTATTTCCAGTAGGTCGCAGTCCTTGCTAGAGAAATTCAACCTGCACCACAGTGGCTGGCTTGAAACAGAAGAGGAAGAGGGGATGCTCTTACCTCCGAACTTACCATGATGCAACCATTACAGGCAGCTCCCTGTAATGTTTGGGAAAGTGTAATGATTGAGAAAGTCTTTTGGTTTGACAATAACTCTCACCAATATTTACCCTATTTGTTGTTTTCTGTGATACCTACTGCCGTGCAGTTATGAAGAAATGATGGGTAGGGACTTCCTGATTTCAAGGAGCGTTGAGAGGTCCAGCTGACAGCTCTGAACCTAAACTTCATGGTTGTCTTCATAATACTGCTCACTACAGACCCTGGGAGAGAATTATTTTGTCACCTTGCTCTGCTGTGAGGGTATCAGGCTGATCACTGTCACCTGATGGTGACCATAGGGGTGAGCAGAACAGGTGTCTCTCTGGGTACCAGCAGCTGTGGTAGCAGTGCTGCTCCCAGACTTGTGTCACTTACCTCCCCAAAGTGGTTCACAAACTACTGGTAGCAACTTGGCTAACATTTATGTACGTTACAGTTTACAAACCTCCAGGGTTGCATACTCTGTAAACATTATGGGTAAAATCCAGCTGTGGTGCAGAGTGAAACCATAGAGTTGACAGTAGTCTGATGTAGTTGCCAAGTCACTCTCCATGATGTCTGAAAGGTCATGGCAGTCAGGTGAAATCCCTGGTGAATGGAAAAAAAGGGAAACATTGCACCCATTCTTAAAAAGGGTAAGAAGGAGGACCCTGGGATCTACCAACCTAGCAACCTTGCCTCTGTATCTAGGAAGATCACGGATCAGATCCTCCTAGAAGCTATGTTATGGCACGTAGAGGAGAGGGAGATGATTTTAGACAGTCAGCATGGCTTCACCAAAGGCAAGTCATGCCTGACCAACCTAGTGGACTTCTGTGATGGTGTGACTACATCAGTGGCCAAGGGAAGAGCTATGCATGTAATATCTCTGGACTTTTGTAAGGCTTTTGCAACAGGCTCTCACAACATCCTTCTGTCTAAATTGGAGAGGGAGGGATTTGATGGGTGGACTGTTCGGTGGATGAGGAATTGGTTGGATGATTGCATCCAGAGAATAGTCATCAATGGCTCAATGTCCAGATGGAGATAGGTGATAAATACTGTCCCTCGAGTGTCCATATTGGGACCAGTACTGTTTAATATCTTCATCAATGACATAGACAGTGGGATTGAGTTTGTGGATGACACCAAGCTGAGGTGTGCAGTTGACACACCTGAGGGACAGGATGCCATCCATAGAGATCTGGACAAGCTCAAGAAGTGGGCCCATGTAAACCTCATGAGGTTCAAAAAGGCCAAGTGCAAGGTCCTGCACCTGGGTCGGGGTAACGCCCAGTATCTTCAATACAGTTTGGGAGATGATGGGATTGAGAACAGCCCTGCCAAGAAGGACTTGGGGGTACTGGTGGATGAAAAGCTGGACATGTGTGGACAATGTGCGCTCCCAGCCCAGAAAGCCAACTATATCCTGGGTGGCATCAAAAGTAACGTGGCCAGCAGGTTGAGGGAGGTAATTCTGCCGCTGCACTCTGCTCTCGCGAGACCCCACCTGGAGTACTGTGTCCAGCTCTGTGTCCAGAGAGGTGGTAGATCCCCCATTCCTGGAAGCATTCAGGTCAGGGCTCTGAGCAACCTGATCTGGTTGAAGGTGTCCCTGCTTATTGCAGGGGGGTTGGACTAGATGACCTTTAAAGGTCCCTTCCAATCTGAACTATTCTATGATTCTGTGACAGGGGTACCTGTCAACCTTGATTACCAGGAGAGAGCTCCAAAGTAAGAACAGGTGTGATTAACTACTATTGGTATTGCAGGTGTGTGCCAGGGTCTCACTGCAACACATGTGAAAAGTTTACATAAACCCAAAGCTTTCATTGATTCTATTTAATTCCCAAGGATTTGTTTTAATTGTGATTTAAATCACCAAAGATGTTAACTTGGTTTAAGTTTGTCCCTTTTTTCCCCTTTAGAAAGCCTTCTCTTTTGTTAGTTTTTAAGCTGTAAAATACAAGCTAATACATCCTTCAGAGTAAACTGCATAAAGTTAATGTATTTGTCGCTGATCAGAAGGCTACATTATATCTTTGTGTATTTAATCATCCAACTTTTTAGTTTAATATGATTTAATATATCTTCTTAATTTTTTACTTAATGTTAGAATATGGTGAACGCTGCACCTCTTCCTCATTAGGTGAGTACTATTTTTTATTTGGTATTTGTGTTAAACCCTATTTATATAGAACTCACAACATCTTTATATCTTTGAGTAAACAAATCCTTCTTAAACTTGATGGAGACCCCACCTGGAGTACTGCATCCAGCTCTGGGGCCCCCAACTTAAGAAGGACATGGACCTGTTGGAGCAAGTCCAGAGGAGGGCCACCATAATGATCAGAGGACTGGAGCACCTCTCCTATGAGGACAGGCTGAGAAAGTTGGGGGTTTTCAGCCTGGAGAAGAGAAGGCTCCAGGGAGACCTTACAGTGGCTGTCCAGTACCGAAAGGGGACCTACAGGAGACATGTGGGGGACTCTTTATCAGGGAGTGTAGTGATAGGATGAGGAGTAACAGTTTTAAACTAAAAGAAGATAGATTTATACTAGATGTAAGGAAGAAATTCTCTAGTGTGAGGGTGGTGAGACACCAGAACAGGTTGTCCAGAAAAGTTGTGGGTGCCTCACCTCTGGAAGTGTTCAAGGCCAGGCTGGACAGGGCTTTGAGCAACCTGCTCTAGTGTGAGGTGTCCTTGCCCATGGCAGGGGGGTTGGAACTAGGTGATCATTAAGGTCCCTTCCATCCCAAAGTATTCTATGATGTGCAGAAGGGAAGAATATATTTAAATGAATAGATTTTTTTGCATTTAGAACAAGTATATTAAATAAAAGAATTGGTATAACAGCGTAGTTAAACCATTTCAGTTCACAATGTCCACCAAGGTCTTCAAAATGGTAAAGCTCAACCTTTTAAGTTTACTATATACATCATAACTAAAAGACAAAACCAAGCTCTTAACATTTCTTTTTTTTTTTAACTTGCAATTAGTTTCTATTGTTGATTGAAGTATGCATGGGGTGGAACTAACTGAATACTTTGAAACAAAGTAAAAAATTATTTATTCCTGAAAACAGAGTTTCTGTGGGTAAAAATTCTGCCAACTTTAGTTTATAGTTTTTTACTCGTGATTCCAGAAGGTCAATGTTCTGACTTGTTTTATGACCTCAGAGTAAGACTAGCCCTTTTTGAAATCATGTGGTATTGTAAAGTTAGAAAGATAGAGAAAAGACAAGGCTCAGTTCATAAAAATATGTTTCTTTCTAAAGCTTCAAGTCTGCAGATCTGAAAGTTGAAGTCTGTAAAAATGGAGGTTTACTGAATTTATCCAAAGACAATGGAATTTGTGTTAGTTCCTGGTATTGCAATCTTCCTTGAAATCAAAAGAAATTATATAGAATTCAACTTTTCTCTCTCAGGAAATCATGACAAGTATTACATTTGGTTTGAAATCTGAAAGCTAAAAGGTGTTCTCCCAGGTACCTGCATTGTCAGTATGGCAAAAATTTGAGTTGGATTTAAATTAACAAGGTGAAAATAATCAAGTTAGCTCCACAAACAAACTGAACTAGGTTAGTAGCAGTGAAATATGCAAACATTTTTGAACACACAGGGATCAAGTAGATTTGTGCATCACTGAGGTGCTATTTTTGGCAGATGACTTATGAATACTGGGAGAAGTAAAGAGGTCTGTTGATTTTTTGTTAGTTTTTCATGAGACACAAGTTCTGGAAGAAAAAGAGAAAGGAAACAACTTTGGCATCTGCAGTCCAAACTAAACTCATGCTTAGATTTTATTTTGCCACTAGATCACACCTTTGATTTAGTATATCTCCTCACTCTTTATTTATTAATGGCCTGTGAACTTTTCCATACCCCAAATTAGATAATTATCATAAACCCTCCTCCAAATGCAAGTGTGTAGAGGACTACAAACGTATTTCAGCTGCTGAAGCAAGCTGCTATGACCTCTGTGGATTTTTTGCTGCAGGGAATTACACAGCCTCTCAGATGATGTCATGAGGAAGGTTGAAGCCTGGCAACCCTTCATGCTTGGCATGTGCTTGAAAAATCTAGTTGGATACTTTTCTTTTGTTCCAAATCACAAACCAGGCAAGCATCATAAACAAGAATGAGTCAGTCTTTCTGCTCCCAGATTCCAAATGTGTTAATCTTTTCCTTACTCTGTCAGTTTTGATTTAATTCTGAAGGAAAAGGAAGGTAAGAAAGCAGCCTGACTGAGGCTGACTGCACTCTTCTGCAAACCTAAGGAGCCAAGGTCTAACCTCTCCCTCTGTTTTAGAGCACTTAGGTCTCGCCCATGCAGGAAGCAAAGGCAGGCCAGCCTTTGCTCTCGCGTTCAGAAATGGTTGTCCCACAACCCCTGGGTACTGGTGAGCTCCTCCACAGCATGCCTCTGCTGCCTTAGTGTGCTTTGACTACAGTTTGTCCAACTGAGGGAAAGCATCAGGAGTAAAATCACTCTACGAGCAACCCCATATAACTCTTTAGCCTACTTTTCTTTTTTTTTTTTTCCCTGTGGTTGTTAATCGTGTTACGCTGGAACGCAAAACTTGTTACAACCCCAGTTGGTCAGAAGAGTGTTTAAAAACTGTTCTAAATACAGTTCCCTGTCCTAGATTTCAGCGGGAATATTCATATAGTTAAAACTACATGCCTGTTCAAGTGCTAGACTGCATTTATGGGCAAATTTTAGCCTTTAACCCCACCTTTATCTTTTGTTTTTTTTTCATTTTATTTTGTGAAATTAGATAATTCTTATTTGTTGTATGAAAAGATTCCCTTTTATACTAAAGGCTTACAGAGAAAGCCATGCATGACAAATATGTTAAAAAACCCTAATAAAAAGAAACAGCGGTATAAAAACAATATGGAAAGATGTAAATCCTAGCTATAAAAAAAATTAAATAATCTAAATATAGCAAAGGTACCTTATCTACATGTACATACAGTTTGAGGCAATGTTTTCTTCTGAAAGAGAAATCTGAATGTAGACTATATGACATAATTTAAGCAAATATTGCCTGGAAAAATAACAACCGTCTGTTTTCAGCAGATCCACCTGAGAAACTAAGGGTAAAAAGAAAAGGTTAGCAGAGCGTCTCAGAAGTGCAGGTGTGACAGCATTAAAAAAAAACATCTATGAAGAATTTAAAGAAAGGATTGTAATGCCCCTCTTTTTCTTTTATGTAGAGATGGCTTGGAGGAGGAGAGGAAGGTAAAGACACGCATCTTCTGTGAAAGGTTTTTAATGCCTGGAATATGATTGATTCATCTGTGGCTTCAGCTTTGCGGGTGTGAGAGAAGTCATAAGAACTGGGAGATAAGTCACTCTGTGTTCTGGAATGAGGGGGGGAAACCCCCAAAATTCTTGAGTTCCTACCATTAGCAACAGAAGAGATGCCTGACATAGTAAATCAATTTGGAAGGATTAAATAACAATTTGGTCTTTGCATTATGAAAAGTCAGATCCCATCTGGTATTAGTTTGCTTCTTGTTTACAAATGCCTTAGTTTGAATGAAGAATAGAAAAAAGAGTTATTGCTTATTCCCTCAAGCAAATGGGAAACCCAACTGATGATGGTCCTCCATCATAGGCAGGTCAGCAGGATGTCATTTATAGGTAGCCATGGATGTCTCATGAGATAGTGTGTGTATATACATGGAGCTTGCCCGTGCCTAAGCTTTTCTGGTGACATGAACATATCTCTTTTGATGCATGTGGTCACAGTAACATGGTCTATCACTGCATCACCAAATTATATTAGGACCCATGACAGCATCCACCCAACTAGATGACCTCGCTCTCGCCCTACTTTGATCTAGTTCAATAATTTCTGATTACTCAGGTGTATAAAACTGTTCCCAGGAGATGGCTGAAAAAAAGCTGCTAATCACATGGGTTGTATAGGCATTTGGGAATTTCAACTGCAGTGAACAATTGGGCACCACAAGTTCAAGTTACACAAAGGATTTAAGTCATACATTGGAAAATACATTTCCTAAGACCCTACCAACATTAACCACAGGTTTAAAGGATTTTTTTTTTCATGCTGTTTTCCTAAGGGGTCAAATTTGAAAATTAGACCTACAAGCCAAACATTAAAGATAATAATCAGTCAATCTAACATCCTCCTTATTGTAATCAAGGAGAAGGAAAGCTACATGTGTACACATGATGAACAAATATAAATATTGTAATTATAGCAATACTAACACAGATTCTCCTGCTCCACCTATGTACCTGTGGTGCCAACACATTTACACACACATTTATACTCATGTAAATGAGACCAAAATTTATTCTATTAATAAAATGAGATAATGAATGAGTAGTATCAGTTTCACATTTGGGTCCCTATTATTTAAGCCACCTTTGGGAGTAGTTAAGAGCAGAGGGTCTGATTCTTATTTACACTAATATAATAGCAATGTAAAATAAACTTTAAAAAGGGTGTAAATTACATTTAAGCTGCCCAACCTGCTGCAAAAAGGATAGTAGTATAAATGAGAAAATGTCCGAGAAGCTGTCCCTCTGTAAATTGGTTAATATATCAATGTTAGCTGCAATCCAGTTATCCTATAAACAAAAACGACCTACTGTTGTAGTAGAATGGGAGTTTCTTTTAAACTGCTTGACTTGAATACAAGGAAAAACAGTACATCTTTATTTCCTCTTCTCTGATTTTTCCACTTATATCAGTTGCTCTAATGATAGGCATTGCCTTTTTCAACATGCTTCTTTCTCTTCTGTCTCTTTACACTAGCACAGCAACAAGAACATTACTACCATAAAAGTATGTGTTACATTTCAAAAACGTAGCAGGAGAGAAAATTTTAAAATTCATTTTTCCTTCCCCTCTCTCCCCATGCTCCTCAAGCTCTTTTGTATTGCCACTTTTTTTCTGCCCTGCTTATAGTGAGGTTTATTTCTGCTCCAGCAATGCATTTTAGAGGCGGGTGGATCACAGTTGTGTGTTAAATCATGAACAAAACCAAGCTTTCTCCCTCTCTCCCCCCCTCTTCTTGTTGTCTGTCCTTTTTACTTAAACATAGCTTCTAGGTTAATGATTCATTCTTCTAAAGGGCTGCTGTGCCTACCAGATTATACTGTAAAATCTGTCATTCTGTTTATGTTTAAAATACAAGATTAAAGCAGTGGTCATGCTGAGGGAAATGGTTCTCCCACATAACAAGAAAGGATCAATCCACGTCTGCTGAATCCAGGCTGTTTTAGTAGAGGCTGCAGTTTTGGTTTGCTGCCAGACCCCAAAGAAATACGGGTGAGCTTTGAAACTTGGTAGCCATTCCTGCACTGAGCACAGCAAGGACCTAAAATAGGGCTTATCACACACTAATGTACCTTTGGAAGTTACGGCAGCCTAGCTGTCTGTAAAGTGCAGGGAAAGCACTTGAGAAATAAATTATTCAGTCCTAATGGGAAGGGAAAAGGTGAAAAAATTTATTATGAAGTAGCCTGTATGGTATCTTTAAAAGTATATGGAGCTAGGAATTTGCAACTGGTAATATGGAATCAATATCCAGGTCAAATATAGCTAAATGATTAGTGGCACTAATGCCTTTTTTTTTGGTAGTGTTGTGTATTAGCATAAAGGCAAATTAGAGCCAACATTAACATATTCTTTCTGTTGCTACAGTGTGGCTTACCAGATCGAGTAGGCTGATCCATAAAAAATAGTTGGGTATGTAGTGACAGCCAGATATTAGATTTGAGACTTGTATACACTTGAAAATTTACAAAAATAGCTCATTTGAAATAATTGCTCTGGAACAGCTATTTGGGCAGAAAGCTGTAGGGATATTTCTCAACCATTTTAGATTAGTTATCTCAGTAACTTTCTAAGTATAGACAAGCCCTCGCGATGTGTCCTGCCAAATGGAGATTGTTCTATTCAATTAGGTCTCATTAAGGAAGGCAGAGAGGGGTAAAAGTAGATTCTCATTAAGTACACATTTTCATATTTATTAAGCAGAAGTGAGAATACACCAATTCAATTTCACATGTGTTTTTTACCCATTGAGTGAATCAGGCTTTCTAAGGAAGCCACAAGCCCTCTCACTGGAGACTTAAATGTGTCTGAAAAAGGCTGTTTGGCATTTGAGAGACCTGGGACACTGCCGTTCTAAGTGAGCGTCTGAATTATGGTTGTGAATCATGATTATGAATTATGATTATTTCATGGAAAGGTCATTGTGGAAGAATCTCATGTTTGGGTTTTTTTCTCCCCCAAATTCCTAGCTCGATTGTTAAGCAGGACACAAAGTAGTTTTAAATAAAAAGCAATACTTTCAGTAAACAAACCCTGTATGTCAGACGTCAGCTTCTCCGTAAAACTCAGAGTTGCCGACAAAAAAACCTGACATTTTTTCTAACTGCAGTGTTTCGAGCAGTAGTGCATTTAAGCACTGAGGAAGCAGAGTTTGAGTAGGAAATCCAGACTTTTACCCATTATATCCATGAGTAGAAAATGCCGCTGCTTGGTACTCAGTGCAGCCTTCGGGAGTGCTGTGTTGGAGCTGCTCTCCCTGCTTGCACTGCTGCCCTTGACCTTCCCCTGTTCCAGAATACTGTGTCTTGGAGAAAAAAAAAAAAAACACCTTCATAATTCTTTCTAAAACCCCATGACTAAAGAAATTGCTACATGCATATGGATTAAAAGCTAGACTGTTTATTTATATTTAGACCCTAATTGGACATAGATTACTATCCAGGCCAGACTAAACACTTTTAATTTACCAAACCAGTGCTAGCTATAAAGAGAGGGTGAAATAAATGTTTAATATATCCTATATCATCTCTCCCAAAATGGTTTCTATTTATCATCCCAGTACCTAATCAATGCAACTACATATAAAATCCACAGATTTTATAGTCCAGTAATAAGTACATGCAAATTATGTTGTCATATAAGTGTATTGCCTCAAAAAGATGTATAATACCTATCAGACTAGTTAGCCATTATCTTAATTATGAAAGGATTATCCCTGTAAAGGCAAGGCCATAATATGAGTTCTGAAATATGAACAATCTCTAGCTATGTTTACCATTAATTCAGACTGCACTTATATTCCCATTTCCCCTTTTCTACTGTTTATTTTTGTTAATGTTTATGTGTCCCTTTGTAAGCAGCAATATGGTACAGCATCCTATCAAATGCACTATGAAAGCTCCAAAGAGCCATCCTAAGTATATTAATCCTCCATAAAAATAAATAAGCTATATGAGAGAGAGCATTTCTATAAGGCTTGAGTGTTAGTACTGGCAGCTGGAGCACGAGGTGGTGAGACTGTGTGTGCCAACTTTGAGATTCATGCATGAAAAAGCTCTTTGTAGTGTTTTTTTTTTTTGAGATGAGTTTTATTGGTGGATTCTTTTTCCCCCCTCTTAGTGAAGATTTTTCTGTAATAAAGACACTGTCTTTATCCGTCTTTCTGTGGAAGTCAAAAATGCCTTCTAAAGGGCAGGCAAAAGATAGGGGAGTCTGAAAGAGATCAGGTCACACAAGAAAGATGTTTCACAGTTGGGACTTTGCAAATATAATATAGAAAAAACAACAAATATAAGAAGTAAACCCCCATCTCTTCCTAACGTTACATTTGCTCTGATGTATTTTCTGAAAGCCGCCCAAGTATAACTATTTATTTTAACTAAAGTAATCAAGATTAATGTCAGCAGTTATGACACACGCTGTTTGCTAAAGAACACATAGAACAATTGCTCAAGGCAAGCTTCATTAAGAAATCAGATAAAATTAGTAAAACTGATTATATTTCAAAACTCAGCAGCGGCAGCAGCTCAAATTGCCATTCAGGAGTCTCCAATTAACACAATTGGTCTTGTTCACAATCAGCTTTGTAATCTCATTAGCCTATTATATTTTAATCATTGGGATAACTGCGCAACAAAACTTATTTTATTTTTGCACTGCTGACGGCATAAGTGAACGTGCAACATACTTTTTCTTTCTCTTTTTCTTCCTTTTCCTTTTTTTTTTTTTCTTTCCTTTCCAGAGAACAATGCAGACTCCTTAGAGCATTATCCTGGTTACAGATTATTACCATACACTCTGTCACTGCTAGGGAACACTGACAGCAGGCATCTAATTTGGCATTAATTGGCAGGGGACTAATTGCATAACTGACATTGCTAGGGAAACTTAGAGAGTACGAGATAGGGACAGTACAAAGTATCAGAAAAGAGAGATGGGAAGAAAAGAGCAAACAAACGCCTGCAGACAGCTCTGTGGACACATGCATATAACTCGTTTGCCTCCTTGGTGCGCTGCCTTGTTTCATAAATGTGTTCCAGAGATATTGGCCCTTGTAAAAACACAAAGTCTTTCTGTCCTTTAGGTACTGGCAGTCTGCAAATACCTACAATACCAGTGTTTCATTGATATTGAGTATTGCCTGCTGCAATGAGATTATGTTCTATTGATGGGAACTGGGGTGTAACATAGCCATCTACAGAAAGCAATAGGTTGCCCTATTTTCAAGCTGAAAATGCTATGTATTTTATGAACTGCCTCTATCTTGCACACCAGGGATGTCTCAGTGGCTAAAGCCATAATAGGATTTTCCTAAATGATACAGAAATACAAATATTCTGACTGAGCACTTTTCTGGGCTCGTCTTATTTACCAGCAAGCTTTGATACAGTATTTTGCTTCCATCTTTTAAAGGACATTTTCAATTTCCCATTTCCCTTATGAGTGCTTCCTGTAAAGGTGTCAATAACCACTAATTGCGTTCTGCTTGGCCAGTCTGCAAATCAAAACAGCAGAGGCAGCAAGCCAATATGCATTCAAATCCCGTTACTTGGCTGCCTCATTCTCGACTGGAAAGATATGAGGAGGCAAATATTCATACAATCGTATGCTGAGAAATTCAGAGTTGCTCCTGTGATCTCCAAAGATACCTATGCGGCTGCTGTTAATTCCCAGACTTTTTATTTTAAGAGGGTTACTGCTGGGGGTATTTCAATGTTGTTTCTTTTATCTTCAGTCCAGGAAACGGCATGTCTTAGATCAGAGCAAATGTAAAAGAAAATAGCTCTGCAGTAAGAGCAGAGGGTATGCAATAATTAAATTAGGAGCTTGCTTCCACAAGCAGGCCAGTGACAGGACATGGTGATTTTACTGTATTGGTGGTCTAAACAAGTGATGGGTGGGATTTAGCTGTGCTGAATATCATACAGTGAAAAAAGTCACTGATTTTATTAATTTTGCTCCTGTTTCATGACTTATATGTCAGCAGAGTTTTGATTTTCTGAAATTGATTGGTCATGCCAAGGTGTTAGCTGCCTAATTTCTGCTTGTAATATCCAGCCTGGAGTTTGCTTGAGAGCAGTTTGTTGTCAGAATTTGCTACTGTGGTTTAAACTGCTTTGATTTTACGCTGTCACAAAGGCCATTTTCCTTTCCTGGTTTGAGGAACAAGCCTTCCAGGGTGGCTTTCCACCAATGGAGGTTCCAGAAATACTTTCCACAGATGTTTTTTCAATTTCACTCAAAATCTTCAGCTTGGGCAAAAGTTTCTGCTAGAGAAATTCACATACAGAGAAAACCCTTACAGGAAGGACCTCTGGAGATGCCAAGAGACCAGCTCAGAGCAACTGAAAACACCAAGTGCCTGCGTGCAGGACATCTTGAAGCCCATTTGTTTCTGTTCTGACATGGAGGGGGAGCAGAGGTAGTATCTCTGATGTCCCTCCCCACCACAGCCCATTTTGAACCACACTTAGCTTGGCTATCAGGGGGCCATGGGACTTGTATTTCTGGTGACTGTAGGGATGACCCTTCCTGATGATGCTGGAGGACTGCTGAGTCACAGGCTTTTTCTCCTGTGCGCATGGATCCAAAAGCAGCATTTTTTCACTCTTCCACAGAGCATGTGAGTAAGTGCATAGTCAGGTGCAGGAAGATAAATAAGATAAATTAGCATTGAAAGAGAGCATGGGAGGATGGGAGATCTTTCCTTTTACCTGGTAATTAGCATATTTGACCACATTTATAATAATCAGACAATTAGAAAGCCTGAACAGGTTACTCCATCACCTTTTTTGGGGCAATAGTTTGAATAGATTTTGGATTTTGTTATCATTTTGCCTAAATAACTTCCACTGTTAGTTGCTTTTAGTTTAGTAACCAACTTATCACCTTCTACCCTATTCTGCTAGTTTTCCATGAAAGACATAAAATACACTTAGAGATTGGACAAGCAAGTGGTATGATGCTTGTTCTCAAACTGAATATTCTAAGGAGGAGAGCATTAAGATACCAACTCAAGCTCTTGCCTACCATTTCTGGAAATCACAGATGTGATACAGTGGTACAAGTGGCTAAAGGTGAAGCAAATCTGGCACAACTTTGTTGTTGTGAGATATTCAGTAATGTTTCTTTTGTTGTCATCCCAAATTTAAGAGTTGTGGTTGGCTCCCTTCTTCACACTATGTTTTATGTAGCTCTTTGAATGAAAGCATGCCCAGAAGGGCACTGATCTCTAGACTGATGTGCCTAAACACATCAATGTACCCACTGCCAGCCCCCCCTTCCCATACCCTGGGTGTTCTGCATTATCACTTCATTGCACAAGCCGGTTGGTGAGGATTTCTACTTTCCTGTAAAGGTTTGCTGGGATGGGAGCTGAGGCCAGCTCATTCTTAGTATCAAGTGATGCTGTGCTACATAGATATTGCAGAGTGTCAGCCAAACCAAACCGATGCTGTTTAATGCTATAAGTCATGGTTTCTGACAGCTGCTGGCTTATTGGTGCATTTTTTTCACCAAACATGTTTTGCATGAGTTGCAAAGGTGATGCTATCATTGGAAGCAAGTGGAATCATGATGGCAGGCAGAAATGCACAGGCAGCAGCAGAACACTGGGGCAGCAGAAAGGGTTGAGGGGGGAAAGTTGTTGTGGTGTTTAAATGGAGTTGAATTCTGCTTCAGAATCTGTGATTGAGCATTTCTGTAAAGGAGAGACTCTACTGCTGTCACTCAGCTGACCATACCCTTATCTTTTCCTTTGCTCCTGACGCTTAACCCTGTTGACTTCAGTGCACCTTGCAGCAAGCTGCTTGCCAGCAGCTGCAGTCAGAATATGTGTGAATGTGCTCCCTTACTGCATCTGCAGAGTGTATTGGAAGGAAAGTCGATGAGGTTAAGCTGCCACCTCCTACAGCCACCCAGGAGACAAGCAAGCTACTGCCAGGCAGTAGACTAAAGTATTCAAAGCCATGGTAGCGCCTCCACACAAACACACACACGGTGGGCCAGCTAGGAGACAATTATATCACCTTGACGTGAAACAGCACAATGATGGGATGTCACCAGTCTGTGGGTTTAAGAGTTAAAGTGCATTCGCTGCGTAGGTATTTTCTTAAGAAAATATTTGTGGGAATTCTGAAAGGCTAGTGTAGCTTTATAAATACTCTTAAAAACAATAATTTATGACACTGTAGAAAGAAGTGGGATTTTCCTTCGTGACTGAGACTAACCTATTCATTAACTTCTTTCTTTGCCCTGTACCAAGGTGGTTCACATTTTCTTTATATTGGGTTCTTTTCAGCACCAGCCAGCCATTTTAGACCTGGGAATGCAGTTAGTCCATCACATGTGGCCAATCTGGCTTTTAAAAGGCTGCTGACACCTCAGTAGGATCATTAAGTTTCCCCTTCAGACCTGGGCTGTTGGGGTATGATGCACCCCGCAGGTACAAACAGCCACGCGTGTCGTCTGCTGTGCATGCCTGGTTCTCCCACTGCTCTTGAGCAACCTGTGCTGTTCTTTGTTTCTGCCATTTTCCAGCCTCTCCCTACCAGTCTGGGCACACAATGACTCCAGAAGACCATAAGCAAAGCAAATTAGAATGATGTGCCTTGGATTTTGCCCCAGTGAGCCTCAGTTCAGCTTCAGAAGTTCATTGTTAGTCTTTCGGTAGGATGTCGGCTCCCTCAGCAGCTCAGACAGCAGCAGCAGATGGGCCTAAGAGTTATGTTTCTGAGCATGCCTGCCCCTCTTTGCTCTTCCTGTCTGTCTGTGTGCTCACATTTTGTGTTGTAAAATCACACAGCATGTATCCCAATGCCACCCCCAGCAGCAACAACAGAAAAACCCTGGGACTAGCGGAAAATGTATCTGTGGGACTGAAAGGTACCTCAGGATCCCAGGATCCTGCTTTCTGCAGTCCCAGGTTGCATTCCCTAGTTAAGCACCATCAATATCAATACTTAATGGTATTCTCTAAGCTCAGGCAGTGAAGAAAATAGGGTTGTTATCTATCAAAGCACATTTTAGTTTTTGACAAGTAAAAAGCAGCATGGGGAATGCAGTAAGTCTGAAATGAAAGCCTAAAAGAAAACTCATATAACATCTGGTGTCATTTATCCCCTGTTGGCCTTTCATAGTGTGATATGATGAGCTTGTTCTGATTTAAGATCAGATGATTTGGTTTGAAAGAGGGGAGTGGGGGATGCAGCCAGTCTGGCAGCAAATTGGGATACAAAATCTGCTCAAATAATTGGAAACACGACAGATTT
Source organism: Calidris pugnax (assembly GCF_001431845.1). Classification (NCBI taxonomy): domain Eukaryota; kingdom Metazoa; phylum Chordata; class Aves; order Charadriiformes; family Scolopacidae; genus Calidris; species Calidris pugnax. The sequence goes on along the minus strand of NW_015090830.1, from coordinate 17,861,747 downwards.
TCCTTAACTGATGCCAGTGGCATCTTAGTTTATCCATCTCTCTCAGCTGAATTTGTTAAGTGCATTATCTTATTGGTTTTAAAGTTTTCATCTCACTTATTTGCAGGGGAAAATGTGAGCAAATCAGTCATGATGGATTGCCTAATTTTCTGGGCTGAATAAACCGGTTTTATAAGACTGTTGATTCCTGGGTTATTAGTTAATAGAAACATTTATCAATTTCTTTATAGAGAAGGGGAAAAAAACTTTAACCAATGATTGCATTTTAAAACTTTCATTAATGTTTCCACATAATGCTTAGTGTTGGACATGAATATGGTAATCACAGATTTCGGGTTGGCTCAAAGCAGATTTTTTTTGTCCTTCCTCCCTTCTCTTTTGTCCGTAGAAATTTAAAAAAAGTAAAAACAAAAGGGTGTCATTAGATTGGTAATTATATTGTGTGTTCTTTTATCAAGAAAAGGGTCAGAGAAAGAGAAATATAAGTTTCTAACTTGCAAATGTGATGCCTGTTTCTGTTACCAATTTTCTTTACACAAACGGGACCTGATTCTGTGAGCTTGAACCCTAATGACTTAGCAGTCTCTGTCTTCTTCTTGGTATACTCAAGAGCCAGACGGATGTTAACTCTGAATTCTGTGTGATGTAAGTACATTGTTAAAGTTACCTACTAGTCCATGAATCCCTTGAGGTTCTTTGGTTCTAAATAAATGCACAGCTTTTTGTGTGGCTCACCATAGAACCTCTGAAAATGTTGGTTTGTTGGTAGAAATCCAAGTGATATAACCTACGAAGTGACCCTATTAAAAAAAAAAAAAAAAATCTTTCACTTCTTAAGAGAAGGACTCTCAGTTTTACAAAGTGTCAGGTCTGAAAAAAATTCATTTTTAAATGCAATGTCTCCAAGCAGATGAAGACTCAGTGTAAACAGAAGGGTAGTGTAGCCAGTTGACTGCATTAGATGTGGCACTACACACTGCCCCAGCTGATGCACACAGGGTAGAAAAAAAGGTCCTCTTCCCCTCATTCAGGATGTGGCTTGCCTTCACCCAGGGTGTAGTTGTGCCCATTACCTACATATTATAAAGCCCTTTGCATAAAGGGCCGTAATGTAACTAAGAATCTTTGCACATTGATCAAACCGAAGTATCATTTAAAAAGACATCAAGTTCAGAGCAAGAATACATCATGTGTGGACTGGTGAATAATGAACTCGTGTTCTAAATGAGATGCAGTATGTCCATTAAATTTTTTTAACACCTCTATTTCCATCTCCATCTCCTTTTTAACATCTCAGATACCTGTGTTGAGCCTTGGTTCCAGAAGTGCAAAAGACACTTCCTTCGGAATAAGAATGAAGGGAGTTAAAAAACTTTTATGCAAGTAGACTTTGCTGTGAAATGTTATCTTTTGTTAGTTCAAAGGTTTCTGAAGATATAAATTCTTCACAACTGCCCTGAGGTACTGAGAATGTAAATTGAATACTTTACAATTTGTAGACTGTTCCTGCAGTAATGTGTATCTCCTCTGTGAGTGAGTGTTTGGGGATTTTTCAATTACTGTAGTCTGAAAACTCTCTGAGATTCTTTAGGGCAGAAAAAGGCTTCCTTCTCAAAGTTGAGTCACTGATGTTCAAATTAGCTGCCGAAAGCATTCTAATGATCTGTGTTCCAGATTTTGCTAAACAGGGAAAAAAATTGGCCCATTTCACCAGGGGAAAGAAAAAAAACCACAAAAACCCAAGTCTTTCCTCCCCCACCATAAGTATTCCAGGGTTAGGCATTTTGCCAGGGTCAAGAATGAGATGAATTGTTGACAATAAGTACACCTTGTTCGATAGGTCAAGGTCATTATTAAGGCATTCAAATGAACCTCTTTACATTTCCAGGGCTGTAGCATATGTGTGGCCTCCAGGCTCACAGTGTTGTTTAATAGCTTTTGCGAAGCCGTAAGTTAAATGATAAATTGGTTGAATATGTCTTTAAACTCAGTACATTTCAAAATTGTATATAGTACTCTCACGTTTTTATATACTGTGATCAAATGCATTTTACAGAGCATAGTGCAAATGGTAAGATATACCTGCATTGTGCCAGCTGATTATGATTTAGCAGTGTTTACTGTAGACTACTCTTGCTACAGTTTATTGCTGCTAAGGTCAATAACTAATACAATTTAACAGCTATTGCATTTCTAATAAGTAAAAGATCCTAGTGTATTTCTAAAGGCAACATGCACTAAAAATACTGCAGTTAAAAACACCCGGGTACTGGGGGTGATGGAACTCTATAATATTAAGTAACTCCTTAGGACATCAGGAAGACCTTCTGCCAGCAGAGGTGACCGTCTCGACCCATCTGATTGTCCAGGGTTGAGCTGCTTCCTGGCTTGAGAGTGGGTGAGTGGACTGTTGCACCAGGCTGGCTTATCGGCAGGATCTTTCCAAAACCTGTGGATTGGTTATCTGTCTTTAGATACAGTACTGATGTAATTAGTGCCCAGATGAGTTGATGTGATTGACTTGCCAGGATTTGGGTTGCTTGACTCATGCAGTGTCTGCACTGCGATTGCTCATTCGGAGCCACTTCTGGCTCAAAAAATGAGAAATATTCTCTAGAAATTAAAAGGCAGCAGATTAAAGTGTGATGAGAGGAAGTATTTCTTGCTTGGCATGACGGGTAACTTGTGGAATTCATTGCCACGAGGTGACATGTTCTGAGAACTGGAAAGTTAGAAATGAGAGACAAATTCAGTGGTATTGGAAAACTGTTTCATTCTGGTAGCTTGGCTCTGTTCATCCTTTGTCTGCTACCCTGACGTGGTTCACAACATTTAGTGGGTATTTCGAGTTTCCTTTTGAGTTTTTTTCATGCCCCTGAGCCAGTTGCTCTCTGCCTAGCATTGTCCATTACCAAACCTTCATTTCATTCAGATCCCACCGATTACAATCCTTGTAGTCTTTGGAAGAGAAGATCTACCAAAGCTTCACCATTTCCTATTCCATTAGTCCCTATCCATCAGTGTTAATCTGCTCCACTGCTTGCTTTACCATTTACCTTTGTCAAAAGTCCTGCAGCATGCTCTTTGTAGACCATCTGCACTATGCCTGGCTTTCAAGTATGTGATCCAGCAGGGAGGAGATTTGACTGCACAGGAATTATGCAAGGAAGTATCAAAAACATAACTTTGACCATCATGTCTGGGCTCAGGCATACCAGAAGCCTTTCCGTGACTTTGAAGAAAAAAAGTCACAATTTATGAGCCTTCCATAGCTGGTCGCTTCTTAAACAAACTCCTGTGATAATTCTCCATTGATAACTTGGCTTTAAAACAGGGAAATAAGGACACTGACAATTAGGTTATATGCCACAGTTAAATCCCATGGGTCTAGAGCGGTTTGGTGAACACACAGTGGGGACGAGGGTATTTTCCACACAGGTTTCTCTGCAACCCAACTTTTTAACCCCGGGTCTTTGACTTTTCTCTAGTACTATTTAGTTGCACAGATTATCCAGGAGAAACTGAGTAAGCGGGCCAGATTATGCAGTCTGATGTGTTTATTTCTGAGCGAGCAATTTCTGGGATCTGGTGATGTTCCCTGGTCGGATTACGGAAAAGCACCGATTTTCCCCCTTTCCTGAACGTGTCGGTGTTTTTCCCTGCTGGTCTCTCGCCGGCAAGGATGACATAAACCGCTGTCGGGCCCGTTCCCTGGCAACCGTCCCATTTCTTGGCTCTTTCAGCTCCAGCTGAACGGCAGTCCGAGCCACCCTGCGCATTTCCAGTGTATCAGACAGACATAGGCCCAAGTTAATCTTGTTAGCACAATGAGGCAGTTTTCAAACATTGCAGCAAATCAAATCATCCCTAAGGACTAGGAGGCGGGGGTGGGGGG